>NC_139940.1:28697167-28757167 GCF_963454915.1 Gymnoscopelus microlampas | reverse complement strand
GTGTGTGTGTGTGTGTGTGTGTGTGTGTGTGTGTGTGTGTGTGTGTGTGTGTGTGTGTGTGTGTGTGTGTGTGTGTGTGTGTATGTGTGTGTGCGTGCGCGCGAGCGAGCGAGTGTGTGTGTGTGTGTGTGTGTGTGTGTGTGTGTGCGTTCGTGTGCGTGTGCGTGTGTGAGAGAGAGAGAGATTTATAAGCATGAATCATTATTATATTTAAACCCTAATGAAAATTATGGTTTCCTGTTCATTATATTCAGCAAATAATGTTATTCAAGTGTTTCAATATTTATTCCTCCATAGACCCTCCAGAAATACCCTCAGTATCAATAGATCCACCAGGAGAAGTTATTGAGGGCAGCAAAGTGACTCTGAACTGCAGCAGTGACGTCAACCCACCAGCACACAGTTACATCTGGTACAGAGACAGAGGAAACATCTCTATCTCCACTGGTCCTCTCCTGGTAAAGGAGAATGTAACTTCTGCAGATTCTGGAAACTACACCTGTCAAGTGACAAACAAACGTGGATCCCAAATGTCACCACCTCATTTCATTGATGTCCTCTGTAAGTTAAACAACAACATTTTTGCAATTTAATCCATCCCTTATAGTCTAATGTGAGTATACTGTATACTTTGAAATACCATCCTTTTTATGATTGAATGTTATTTGTCTTTCTGGTGTCAATATCAAGATGCACCCGTGAGTGTGTTGGTGGAGGTCAGCCCACCAGACAGTCTGGCAGAGGGCAGCAGTGTGAACTTGACCTGCAGCAGTGATGCTAACCCACCAGTACACAACTACACCTGGTACAAGAGGACTGGGCCTCCTGGTTCCATCTCCCTGGTCCAGGTAGGGTCAGGACAGATGCTGGTTCTGACCTCTCTGCAGTCCTCCCACACTGGACTGTACTTCTGTCAGACCAGGAACTCACTGGGAGAAAACAACTCTACTGAGGTGCCTCTGCAGATTGACATATGGCTGAAGGGTGAGAGTCTGGAAACAAAACTCCTCATTCCAGATACTAGATCTTACCTGAACTTCCAGTCTAGAAGACCATCAGACCACCCACAAACATCCAGCAGTAGGATTTACAGTATTTTCATGATAACAAAGATCTTTGAGCTGAGTTTTATTTCAGTATTCTCTGATAACATAGCATAGAGCAGGGGTCTTCAACGGGGGTCCGGAACCCCTAGGGGTCCTCAGAGATACTGCAGGGGGTTCACCCAATCTTTGTGTGATAGGGACTTTTTATTTCTGTTTTTACTTTAACCACTTGAACCCTCGCATCCCTATTCTGGGGGGAACATTAGCCAAAAGTAGCCGATCTATAAGCTCACAGCGCGGCGTTGTGAGCTTGCAGATCGGCTATTTTCGGCAAAGAGGTTTTGTGTACAAGGAAAAAAGAGCAGTCCAAGTACCGAGCCAAAGGTCTGGTTTACAAAGTATTGAGGGTTTAAGTGGTTAAATGTCTGAAAATACACATTAACATGAATCCAATATGTAGTGGGGGGTCCCTGCTTCATCTCTCTCTCAGCTAAGGGGTCCTTGGCCTGAAAAACATTGAAGACCCCTGAGAACCCTGAGAATTGTCTTGGTGATGTGAATTCCAGCCACATTAAGTACTTGTACATTTTGCACAAATCTAGACAAACTGTACAAACAACATCAGAGCGAGAGACACATTTTAACTTTTCCCCTTATTTTTACTGTGTTTCTCCAAAGGCAACATCATCGTTGTGCTCTCATGTGGTGTTGGAGCTTCAGTGTTTGTGATACTTTTGGTTTCCGTCATTGTTTTCTGTGTCAGGTAAGCCTGTGTGTGTGTGTGTGTGTGTGTGTGTGTGTGTGTGTGTGTGTGTGTGTGTGTGTGTGTGTGTGTGTGTGTGTGTGCGTGCGTGCGTGCGTGCGTGCGTGCGTGCGTGCGTGCGTGCGTGCGTGCGTGCGTGCGCGCGCGCGCGTGCGTGTCAGTGTCAGTGTCTAGGGGTGGGACGATATGGGTATCTCACCATACGATATCTGTGGCGATATTAGGCCCTCGATAACAATAATATCACAATCTTCGATATATTGCGATATCACGATATTCGATATATTGCAAGAAATTTCACAGACGATATATCACAATAGTCACGAAAAAAAACAACACTATAGGCCTATGTACAGAGTCGGAAAAACAACGATATATCGCGATATCGATATATCGTCCCACCCCTAGTCTTAGTACTGGCTCAATAATGTGGTGTTGAGGGTTTCAAGTCTGTATAGTAATTTTGAAAATAACTGTTCTTACTGTGATGGTGAATGTTACACCCACTTTAATAATAATTTTCACAGAAGAATCCTTGTCAGGCTAAGACTAATGACATGTCATTGTGCACTAAATGATGAAAATAATAAGTTATATCCTTTTTTACAGGAAGAAAAAGACTAATGCAGATAAATACAAGGTATTGATTTTTTTAGGTTTTGCTTGAAATATCTTATAATATTTATATTATCTCCATACAATTATGAAATGGAAACTTGCCAACAAGGATTTAGCAAAAATAAATAGGCCTATTTGTATTCTGTATGTTCTGAAGACATAATAAGTCTCTATCAGATTCAGCTATCACTGAAACCACACAGTCATCTGTTCTTTCTCTGAAGCTGTTGCTCTAATGTGTCACTTCCTGTTGTGTTGCACACCAGCCTGCAGCTAACCCTGTGGTTGGTGGGAGAGGCTCAGACCCCTCAGATTCTCCCACCTTTCAGCTCAATACTGTCTACTCCACCGTCCAGCACCACTCTCCCTCCTCTCCTCTTCCTCCTGCCGAGGAAATCCCTCTTTACTCCATGTTGAAGTTTCCGTCATCCAGTCAGGCTGGTTCAGACCTCCCTGGACAGGTACATTGTCTATATCACATGGTCTTTGCTTTACGTGCACAGTGCACACTTAAATCCATTTTTCAAGAGACCCTCCAGGCCATACTAGTTTATTTATAGTTCATTTCTCAAAACTGTTCTCACACAACATGAGAAAGGGCAAGGGAACTTTATTCATACTACTTCTCTTCTCTTTTCTTCTCTTTTCTTCTCTTTTCTTCTCTTTTCTTTTCTTTTCTTTTCTTTTCTTTTCTTTTCTTCTCTTCTCTTCTACTCCACCGTCTCTCTTCTCTTCTCTTCTCTTCTCTTCTCTTCTCTTCTCTTCTCTTCTCTTCTCTTCACTGACAAAGTAATCCAAAAGTTACCTTACAAGATTTCTGAGTTTCAGCATTCAATTTAATTACATTACTGATTACACTTTTGTCCTTTCTTTATATGTTGTATTGCTCAGCAAGTGGAAGATGTTCAATACAGTTCAGTGACATTCAAACCAAGGACCAGCGCCCATGCAGATCACGACAACACCGCCCTGCAAAACGCATCGTAAGTTCCTCCAGTCCATTTCTGTGAAATTTTGCACAATAAATGTGTAAGGACAGAGCCTTGCACAAAACAGTCACTCACACCTGTCAAAAACACCTATTACTGTAATTTGATTCTGATGAAATATCAGCTCAACTATGCATTGAAAACAATCATATTCAGATGAGAAATATGCACAAAGGGATGTATTTCCAATATCTTAAAATAAGACCACATCCAGAACTTCTGCTTTACAGAAATGTGTTTCCTGTGCTGCTGCAGAGGTGGTCATAGGGGAACAGGTTGCATGTGTGTAGTTGTTCTCTACATTATTATGAATGGATATTCATTGTTCTTCCCAGGTCTGGTGAACCAGGAAAGGAAGACATCTCTGCGATCTATTCAGCTGTGAAGGAAGACAACTCTGCAGTCTATTCCACTGTCGATAAAACAAAAAAGGCTAAGCAAAGAAAAGCAAAGTAAAGCCATGTCAGGAATAAAGAAAGTGCTGTGTATGTGTTTAGAGGAAATACAGTTTGAGGTTTTGGAGACCTCTTGTATTACAGTAATCTTCCTTCCATTTTGTCTCAGTTGCATCCAATACCTCGACGCAAGAAAGCAACTCAGAATATGTGATGCTGAACCTAATTCTTCTATCGCCATCCATAGTTTAAGAGTTTAAGGATTTCATAAAATACATATGTCTATCAATATTCTGCTTGCCTATGAAACAGGAGGTTGTGATTAAAAGTTGTGATACAACGACTATTATACTATTATTATTATTATTATTATTATTATTACCCTTATTATTATTACCCTTATACAATGACTATACAGTAAATAGCCTTTATATTACTAAATCGAGAATATCTTTGTAAACATGCATTGTATTTATAAGCAGGGTGCTGTTTTTCTTTTTTCTGTTTTGGGGGAGGGGGGTAACCAAAAACATGGATTTATAGACCAGAGAGAGGGAATTCCTCTGACCCTGTTGCTATGGGCTGAGTTGACTGGCTTCAACCATGTCTCCTCTAAAATGTTTTATTCTTTTAAAAAAAGATAGCATTTATAGCATAGATGTATGTAAATATACATGTATATCTGGAACATCTAACATGCTTGTATATATATTTCACTCTACTCATATCAGGAATAGTTAAATATCAGACCCGTTTTCTTTCTTTCTTTCTTTCTTGATTTTTCTTAATTTTCCTGAAAATTAAATGATGTGAGGTTGTACAAAGAATATGTTTTTTTACCCACTTCTTTACATCTCTAAACCTGTGATGTGACAATAACATTTATGGAGAATCAGGAAAAAGTCTAATTATGTAACAATTAAATAAACTTGTGACTTCATGATTTACAATCGTAGTTCTTTGGTGCCCCCCCCCCCCCCCATCAGTTACAGTAATAGAAATAATTTACCATCACATTAGATAAGCATATATGCTCCAAATAACCCTATTGAGAACGAATTTGAATTATATGTATACACTATGTAAAACTCCATATAAAATCTGCTACAGTATGTATGACTAAAAGAAAAGCCTGGAGATCGAGGCTAATGTATGACTGACTAGTTATAGTGAAAGAACCCAGTCTCTGGACCCACACGTGCCCTTGTGCAGTAAAATTCCTGAGACACTTGAAATTATAAGGTAGTGGATGTTTTATTCAGCAGCAGTAATCCTCAGTGTTGATTTAATTCTATAGTGTACAAATGAATCCGACCCATAAAGGAATTCAAGGCATATAGTGTCCCTCCCAACTTACTCTAAGAAGTCCAAGATGGAGACACCAGATGGCAACATTGAGGAGTTTGACATCCTAGCTGCACTTTGCAGAGCATTATCAGCTTGCCCGGTGTTGCTGGGCTCGCCCCTCCCATTTGTATGCGAGAACTTCTGGGAACTCAGATTAGGTATATTGCGCTGCGTTGCAAAACAGGACAGGATTTCCTTCAAAACCAGTTGACTTTAAATGTAATTCTTATGTTACTTTATTTTTAACATGGTCTTGATATCAAGATGGCATATCATAAAGCAATATCAAGGCCAGTTAAGACCAAATTGTTGCAATTGATGTGTATAGCTGAATATTACATTGTTCTGATTTGGGTGTGCATGGGAGAGACAGCGAACTCCATTTGCGACCGCGACGGGTCGCTTCGACTGGTGCCTGCTCGCTTCGACGGGTGGCTGTTTTTGGCGACGTTTCACCCGTGCGCCATGACGCACGGTATGGCTCCCCGGAGTACGGGCGCTCGTCGAGACTCCGTCGCGTTTATTGCGACACGTCGGGACATTTGATCTCGTCGTGCCTTTTGAAGTTCTCGTCGGGGCTATAGCTAAGTGCGACGGCGACGCAAGGCGCGACGGAAAGAAGCCGTCGTCGCCGAAATCTTACTCCGTCGCGGCGAAATAATCCCAGGAGGGACGGCCGTGACGGATCGCTTCGACGGGTGTGACTCGTCGCGTTTACCGCGACGTAAGGCACGACGTAAAGAATCCATCGTCGCCGAAATATTACTCCGTTGGGCCTAAATAATCCATCGTCGCCAGAAATAAGCCATCCACAATGTAATTGTTCACCTCTGCCTTCCCTCCTTCCTAATATGTGTGTGCTTCCCCCCCTGCTACCCGACCCGGGTGGGGGTCCCTGTGGACCTTTGGGGGGGGGGGGGGGGGGTCCCCTTGGGGTTCCCTTTACGCATGCCTTCATGTGTCCCCGCTGCATTCCCGAAGTTAACTTTCTGTGACGGTGGCCAGGTTGTCACATGTAACTTGCCACTTCTTTTTAGAATGCTGACACTCTTTACTTTGTCTCAATAATAAATAAATAACAATACACATTAAACTCACAACAATAAAATATCAGTTGCACGGTAAAGTGCGGGGTGCGTAATTACTGTGAGAATAATACTGTTTGTTAGGTACTGCAAGACTACGCCACCTTTTTATTTAAGAGGTAGGGTCCTCTGTAACACTCTTTCTTAGGCTATTCACAGGTTCGAGTTTACCCAGGTAAGTACAATACTTTTAAATGAGAACAACACTTCAACACATATCCCTTGGAGAAAGCTGGACGGAAACAGGTTTGTATAAAAAGGTAATCTATTTTATTAAGCTAATACAGTGGCGTCTATAAGCCATAAAATATTGAAAAGCATAAACAAAATATAACACTAATTCTAAAACCTCAACCTCCTAATGCACCCACTAACTAACTAAAATACAGGAATACAGACAATCACCAAACACTAAAAACAGACAGGGCTTGTGCAAACTATAGCAAATAAATAATGAATTTAGCGTTAAAGTGCCAAGTGCCAATTCAATTGCTATATGTCATATACTCATCACGGTTCAATGCAAAAGGTGGGAATGTCCTTATATGGGGTTTAACTGGAGCGGGGGTTTAGGCCAGGAATCACTGTCTCTTCTTGTCTTCGTGCGTATTGCCTGCAATCATAGAAACTAGAACCAGTTCATCTGTTCAGGTATATTTCACATATGAGGTTTAGGACCGTGGGTTTATAAAGGTAACGTTGCATAGAAGGACACTTACTCGCCCGCCAGACTGTACGTCTGGCTTTGAGGGTGTGAAGCGCGCAACGTTATCGCCACTGGACCTCTCCTCCGTTCCTTGGTTCGTCTGTCTGTCCTCCCCGTCTCTGCTGCTACTGCGCCGTCTGCTCACCGTCCGCTGCTGGTGGCTTGGTACGTGCCGCGATCACTGTATTCCCCACCTCTGCTCCGTGGTATGTCTGCTCCTCCTGTGCACAACCGTCCCTTCTGGCTGTCACTTCCACACTGCCCTGTATGCCTGTCTCTCTGCTGTCCAAGTGGCTCGCGCTCACTTTTGAATAAGGTGGGCCACACCCTACTCCGCCCTCATTCGCTCTGCCACCAGCGTGACCTGGGGACATTGGCCGTCCGCTGTCACAAGGCCAATGTCACACAGCCTATAGGGGAGTCCAATGTCAAGTGGCTCGGGGACCGGGGGGAAATACATTGTCAACCATAAAACATGCAGTGCAGAAATATAGTTAAGAGAATGATGTTTTTAAGTGCGTAATACAGGTTTTTCATCATCAATAAAAAATGTTACAATTTGGTTTCACCCCCCTGCTTTGACCCTGTCACATCCCCCCCCACTTTTCCGTTGCCAGTCCCTGCAACTGTCCCTAATCATGTCCATACCTCTGGGGTGGCTGGCCTATATTTGCTCTTCCCGAGCGCCGTGGCTCATCTGGTGCTCTCGGGACGGAGAGAAACCCATAATACTGCGGCGTTGTTGCTTCTACCTGCTCGGGCTGCACTACAGCTGGGGGGTCCTCGTGGGGCGACCTGGGGGCTACACACACTTTCAACGCATTTCTATGTATGGTCTTTTCTCGCCCCCCCTTCTCGGGTCTGACTCGGTACACCAACCCCGTAGCTCCCACCTGTTCCATCACTGCGTAAGGCTCGGGGTCCCACCACGTACTCAATTTCCCCTGGCCATCTCTCTTCCTATTTCGAATCCACACTCTCTCTCCTGGTAATAGGGGTGTAATACCGGCCCTACGGTCATAAACCTGCTTTCTCCTCTTGGCCGTTTCTCCCATCCTCTCCCCTGCGGTCCTATAAGCTGTCGCCATTCTCTGTTGGTGGTCCTGTACCCAGCCACCCACTCCCATGCGCTCTTGCGCTGACTGCACTCCTAACTGGACATCTATAGGGCGCCTCAAATGTCGGCCAAACATTAAGTAGGCGGGGGCATAACCCGTAGCACTATGGATCGTGTTGTTATAAGCATGAACTAACTCGGGTAAGTGCTCATTCCATCTTCCTTGTTTATCAGTGTCTAGTGATCGCAACATGTTCAGTAATGTCTGATTAAATCGTTCCACTCCACCGTTCCCAGCCGGGTGGTACGGAGTGGTGCGACTTTTTGCAATACCATAAGTCTGACATAAATGGTGCATTAACTCGGACTCGAAGTTGGGGCCTCGATCTGAGTGGAACCGGGCCGGACAGCCGAACGGCTGGATAATATGCGTCCATAACGCACGGACAGTGGTGTGCGCAGTCTGGTCTCGGGTGGCAATAGCCCAACTATAACGGGTGAATAAGTCAGTAGCTACCAGAATGTTTTGCCACGCATCAGCAGGCCTACCTAATGTGAGGAAATCAATGGCTATTACTTCTAGTGGATATGAGACTTCAAAGGGTTGTAAGGGGGCCCGAGGCTCTGACCTGTTCCTCTGCAGGCTGCAGGCGACACAACCCTGTTGTAACTGACGCACCGCTCCCTCCATGCCTGGCCAATAGAACCGACGTCGCAGCTGGGCCAAGGTCCTCTCCAACCCAGCATGCGCCGCGGCCGTGTGGATTCCTCTCCATACCTCCTCTCTGCGTGAACCTGGACAAATGATCTGTGAGTATTGTTCTTTGGTATAAGGATCGGTCACCTTCCTATATAACACATGATTTCGTATAATCAGTTTGTTCCACTGGCGTAACAGTTGCCGCGCTCCCCGAGTCCAATTCTTCCTCTCCACCATATTAGGGGCTCTCCCCCGTTCCACGCACCTCTTCACCACCTGCACATCTGGATCCCGATCCTGCGTCTCTCTCCACTCATCCTCCCGGGCTGCTGGCGTCGATTGTACAGCCGCCACATCTACAGGCTGCACTGGGAACCGCGATAGGGCATCAGCGTTGGCGTTGTTTTTGCCCGGTCGATACTTGATGTCGAAAGTAAACGACGCAAGTTGAGCAGCCCACCGTTGTTCCACAGCTCCCAATCTAGCCGTTTGGAGATGCGCAACAGGGTTATTGTCCGTGAATATTGTGAATCGAGCGCCAGTGAGATAATCTTTAAACTTCTCGGTCACGGCCCATTTAAGGGCCAAAAGCTCCAATTTGAACGAGCTATAATTTGCGTCATTCTGCTCGGTCGGGTGGAGACTGCGGCTTGCATAAGCTATTACACGTTCGTGACCGTCTTGGACCTGGGCTAGAACCGCTCCCAACCCACGGCCACTCGCATCAGTGTAAACCACAAAAGGCTGTGTATAATCCGCATACGCTAACACCGGGGCTTGTGTGAGGGCACTCTTTAACGCATCAAACGCCCGCTGGCACTCCGAAGTCCACTCGACTTTACACTGGTGGGATTTTACGTCATTTGGGATTCCTATCAATAAGTTGTTTAAGGGTCGTGCTATAGCAGCAAAAGAGGACACGAAACGCCTATAGTAACCCGCTAGACCTAGAAACGCGCGGACCTCGCGGACCGTTGAGGGTGGTGTCCAGTCCCGCACTGCCACCACTTTCTCCGGATCGGGCCGCACTCCCTCTTTGTCCACGACATGGCCCAGAAATTGCACTTCCCTCCGCAGAAGTTTGCATTTGTCTAACCGCAGCTTCAGTCCATGTCTCCACAGGCGTTGGAAGACGAGCTCGAGGTGCTGTAGATGAGAGGAGAAGTCAGGTGAATATACTATAATGTCATCAAGATATACCAGCAAGGATTCTGTCACCTGACCACTCAGACACTGCTGCATCAGCCTCTGGAACGTCGCGGGCGCATTACAAAGCCCGAACGGCATGCGTTGAAACTCGAACAGGCCCAGCGGGGTCGTAAAGGCGGTCTTCTCCCGGTCCCGGGGATCCATTCCTACTTGCCAATACCCGCTGGCCAGGTCTAACGTGGAGAACCATTGCGCCTTCGTCAGGCTGGTGAGCGTCTCTTCTATCCTGGGTAGGGGGAAGGCGTCCTTGTGCGTCACGGCGTTAAGTTTCCTGTAGTCGACGCAGAACCTCCAGCTGCCATCTTTCTTCTTGACCAGTACGATAGGTGCCGCCCACGGACTGCAACTCTCCTTGATGACTCCCTTCTCCAGCATCTCATTCAGGAGGGTCTTCATCTCCCGGTACATGGAGGGCGGCAACGGCCGGTGTCGCTCTCGTATGGGTGCCGCGTCTCCGGTCGGTATCTGGTGTTGCACGACGTCCGTCCGTCCGAAATCCTCGTCATGGATGGCGAACACCTTCTTCCACCGACACAACATCTCGTGTAACTCTCTCTTCTGCGCCTCCGGCAGGTCATCACGCTCCGTCAACACTTCCATCTCTTCGGGCAGGGTCTTCAGTGGTCCATCATCTTCCACACTGATTACGGCCACTTCCACCTCTCCGTCGGTCCCCAGGGACAGGCTCAGGTCCCTGCCGCCTCGGACATCCGCTTCTTCCACCGGGTACAGCCTCCCCAGCTTCTGGTGGCGGTCCAGGACCAGACTATATGCGTGTGGGTTGCACACTCGTATGGGAACACGTCCGTGGCGCACCGTGACGAGGGCACGGGCCACTCCCAAATCTTTTCCATCCGGCAAGGCTTCCATCAAGGCCTCGTAGTCCGCTCCATTTGGTCCTCTCCAAGCGCGGCCCCAGATCATCACTTCACTCTGCGCGGGGATTCGAATCTTCCGCCGGCCGACCGGCCACACATAACCGATGGACCCATCTTCGTTCGTCACTGCCTCCACCCTCCTACAGGTGGCGAATGCGTCCTTCCACAGCGTCCTTCCCTGCTGACATGGAAACACAGGCCTCCCAGGCCATTTAAAGAGGGCATGCCATACAGCGTTCACGACATTCATCCCAATAATCAGCGGTTGAGTACAATGTTCATCTTTCACGATTACAACTCCTCTCCCTGGGATCTTCATTCCCTCCAGCTCTAGGTCCAATATGGCATAGCCAGTGTACGGTAAGTCAAGACCATTAGCGGCGCGTAATTTAAAAACAAGGGGCCCATTTCCCAACGTTAGGTGTGAGAATTTTTCCTCAAATAAGCTTTGCTGCATTAATGTGACTTGTGACCCAGTATCCAGTAACCCCCTTAAGTGGACTCCTCCCATAGTGATCCCAATAGTCGGACAGTCCCCAATAAACACTTCATTAGCCCTTGATCTGGCGAGTGCGCGCTGCACCCCTGTCTCCCGGACCTCGGCGACAGGGCGTACTAGTTTAAATGATTGGGGTCAGATTTACAAAAGCGAGCAATGTGCCCAGACTGCCTACAGCTCCTACAGATCGGCCTACCTCCCTCATCCCACTCGTTGCGTTGGTACGGCTCCCGGCGTCGTTCAGATGGAGGCGAACCGCGAGGTCGTGTATCGGTGGTGTTGGGTCGAAGGAGCGGTCTGATCTCTTTCATGAGCTCCTGCGTAAACCCCTGCATTTGCGATTTGACGTCTTCCATAATCTCCTGTTTCAGTTTCTCTCTCCATTCAGATTCCTGTGAGGGTGTTGGGATAGAGACAGGTTTAACAGCATGGCACAAGATTTCAGCAGTCCCTTCTCTTCTATGTTCAGTGTCTAGTAGGAAGGCCTCATTTTTTAGGGCGGCGAAGTCTTCTGTGGGGTTTCGACGGGCATATATTCTTAAGGCTTGACCCAGAGGGCCTTCAGACAGTCCTACAAGTAACTGCTCTCGCAGAATGGCATCGGAGGGAGCGGTGTCTGGGTCGAGCCGCCGCAGCCCGCAGAACAACTCTCTAAGCCTCAAAATATAAGCCTGCACACTTTCGCCTGCGCGTTGCGCACAGCCATAGAACAAGGCACGAGCTTGGGAAGCAGAAACAGATGTTTTATACAACGTGTCTAAACATTTAAAGACTTTGGCCACTGTATTGCGATCTTCCTTGTCAATTACACTAATTTGTCGCTTAGCTTCCTCAGTAAGGGTCTGTACTACAAAAGCAACTTTTTTCTCCTCTGTTAAATCCTGAGTGCCCAATAATCCTTTAATCTGTTCTCTCCATTCCCTGTATTTCTCCTCACCTTCTATGCCCGAAAACTTAGGTAGCCACGGTGCCCCTGGATACACTGGCATCATCATCATTACTTTCTTGATTCAACCAAACAAAACAAAACAAAAAGCAGCAAAACAGCAAAATTTCAATACAGTTTCTCTTAGGGATTTTGTGTTGTTCTCTACCCAGTCCTGCCGCGCTACGCCAAATATGTGACGGTGGCCAGGTTGTCACATGTAACTTGCCACTTCTTTTTAGAATGCTGACACTCTTTACTTTGTCTCAATAATAAATAAATAACAATACACATTAAACTCACAACAATAAAATATCAGTTGCACGGTAAAGTGCGGGGTGCGTAATTACTGTGAGAATAATACTGTTTGTTAGGTACTGCAAGACTACGCCACCTTTTTATTTAAGAGGTAGGGTCCTCTGTAACACTCTTTCTTAGGCTATTCACAGGTTCGAGTTTACCCAGGTAAGTACAATACTTTTAAATGAGAACAACACTTCAACACATATCCCTTGGAGAAAGCTGGACGGAAACAGGTTTGTATAAAAAGGTAATCTATTTTATTAAGCTAATACAGTGGCGTCTATAAGCCATAAAATATTGAAAAGCATAAACAAAATATAACACTAATTCTAAAACCTCAACCTCCTAATGCGCCCACTAACTAACTAAAATACAGGAATACAGACAATCACCAAACACTAAAAACAGACAGGGCTTGTGCAAACTATAGCAAATAAATAATGAATTTAGCGTTAAAGTGCCAAGTGCCAATTCAATTGCTATATGTCATATACTCATCACGGTTCAATGCAAAAGGTGGGAATGTCCTTATATGGGGTTTAACTGGAGCGGGGGTTTAGGCCAGGAATCACTGTCTCTTCTTGTCTTCGTGCGTATTGCCTGCAATCATAGAAACTAGAACCAGTTCATCTGTTCAGGTATATTTCACATATGAGGTTTAGGACCGTGGGTTTATAAAGGTAACGTTGCATAGAAGGACACTTACTCGCCCGCCAGACTGTACGTCTGGCTTTGAGGGTGTGAAGCGCGCAACGTTATCGCCACTGGACCTCTCCTCCGTTCCTTGGTTCGTCTGTCTGTCCTCCCCGTCTCTGCTGCTACTGCGCCGTCTGCTCACCGTCCGCTGCTGGTGGCTTGGTACGTGCCGCGATCACTGTATTCCCCACCTCTGCTCCGTGGTATGTCTGCTCCTCCTGTGCACAACCGTCCCTTCTGGCTGTCACTTCCACACTGCCCTGTATGCCTGTCTCTCTGCTGTCCAAGTGGCTCGCGCTCACTTTTGAATAAGGTGGGCCACACCCTACTCCGCCCTCATTCGCTCTGCCACCAGCGTGACCTGGGGACATTGGCCGTCCGCTGTCACAAGGCCAATGTCACACAGCCTATAGGGGAGTCCAATGTCAAGTGGCTCGGGGACCGGGGGGAAATACATTGTCAACCATAAAACATGCAGTGCAGAAATATAGTTAAGAGAATGATGTTTTTAAGTGCGTAATACAGGTTTTTCATCATCAATAAAAAATGTTACAATTTGGTTTCACCCCCCTGCTTTGACCCTGTCACATTTCCATTTGATTGCTTCCATTATTTTTAATCCAATAACCATATGTTGTATCACATTTTATCGATTGATATAACTTCAATAACCTCCGGAAATAAGGAATTTGTTTGATTCGATTTGAACGTTTAATGGCCGTTTAAAGACGCTTTTCTTTTACGCATGAGAGAGAGGGAGAGAGAGAGAGAGAGAGAGAGAGAGAGAGAGAGAGAGAGAGGGAGAGGGGGGGGGAGAGAAAGAGAGAGTGCACGCACGCAGACGGAATGTGTTCACGCTCGTCCTTCTGGGGGGTCCCCGTGGACCTTTGGGGGTCCCCGGGCGACCCCCCCCCCCCCCCCCCCAACGCAATAGATAACACAGAAATCACACTATACAATGCATTTACATTCAGCCGATCTACTATAGACCAATTATTTGTTTACCAACATTGAGACTGGATGCACAGGTGATTGTTTCATGCAATGGCCTGGCCTACTTGTTGTTAACTAGTTGTACGAATGCTTGTTTTATTGTTGAATTGTTTATTGGATCTTGTTTAGTCAATACAATTATTTGTTTTAGCTCGTGCTCATTTGATTTTGCCATTTTTGTCTCATCTGTTTAAGAAAGTAGGTAGCTGATATATTGCACTTTTACCTTAGCGCTAGGTATACTCTTGGTTGCTTGTTTTTGCAGGAAATGTACTTAAAACTTCTGGTGATTAGTAGTTTTCGTTCCCTACCTATGTTGAATACACTTATTGTAAGTCGCTTTGGATAAAAGCGTCTGCTAAATGACTGTAATGTAATGTAATGTAATGTAATGCAATCAATTCTCAACATGTTGTTTCGGGGTGCGCTGGTTTCAGCACACCCCAATCCCCTCTTGGGTGTTGGCTAGTGAGGCACGTCCTAGCGAGACCTGACAGAATGGGTGTCATTGCGCGCATACTGGTTGCACGCATACTGGTTCTTATCAGTGTGACGTCACGTCGTCTGTTAAGGGGTCTATAGCTCATATCTGCTGCTTTGCGAAAGCCGCGCATTGCGAAGTATTCTGTCTGTCTGTCTGTCTGTCTGTCTGTCTGTCTGTCTGTCTGTCTGTCTGTCTGTCAGTGCACGCAGACGCAGACATGTGCGTGTGACGCAAATTATAGTGAGACTTTTTTACTTATATAACAGCCTGGCTTTCTATTTTTTATTGACAAACATTGACTTACTGTGTTTTTTATTTCTCCCTACAGACTGTTTTCATCTGTTATTCTAATTAATGTTTAAGTTTTCCATTGAACTATTCAGCACCGAAATAAATTTCTCATTCACTAATGCATTCATTCATTCATTCTTTCATTCAATTTACTGCTTTAAGGAAATTATGTCTGTAGGAGCCATGAATGGGATTGTTGCAATGTGTGGTTATGTTGAATATATGTTTGGTCAATGAAATGAATGCGCTGTCACCGGTGCTATGGATGCTTGATTGACGGGGCCTGATTAATTCATAAACGTCACCTGTTTGGCACACACAGTGCGAGAGGGTAACAGACCCCCACTTCGACTAATATGCGTAATATGCAGCCGTGATGCTCCAATAGTCCATTTTGAAACTGTGCGTAATATGGAGCTTGGGAGCTTTATTTTAGCACACCCTAAGTAGGCCATGACGCGGGACCCAAGTGGGCTTGCCCGCTTCCAACTCACGCCCAGTGAGCCCACATGCAGCCCACGCGGGAACCAAGTGGGCTTGCCCGCTTCCAACCCATGCCGGTTAGCCCACATGCAGCCTACGCGGGAACCAAGTGGGCTTGCCCGCTTCCAACCCACGCCCAGTGAGCCCACATGCAGCCCACGCGGGAACCAAGTGGGCTTGCCCACTTCCAACCCACGCCCAGTTAGCCCACATGCAGCCCACGCGGGACCCAAGTGGGCTTGCCCGCTTCCAACCCATGCCGGTTAGCCCACATGCAGCCCACGCGGGACCCAAGTGGGCTTGCCCTCTTCCAACCCACGCCCAGTTAGCCCACATGCAGCCCACGCGGGAACCAAGTGGGCTTGCCCGCTTCCAACCCATGCCGGTTAGCCCACATGCAGCCCACGCGGGAACCAAGTGGGCTTGCACGCTTCCAACCCACGCCCAGTTAGCCCACATGCAGCCCACGCGGGACCCAAGTGGGCTTGCCCGCTTCCAACCCATGCCGGTTAGCCCACATGCAGCCCACGCGGGACCCAAGTGGGCTTGCCCGCTTCCAACCCACGCCCAGTTAGCCCACATGCAGCCCACGCGGGAACCATGTGGGCTTGCCCGCTTCCAACCCATGCCGGTTAGCCCACATGCAGCCCACGCGGGACCCAAGTGGGCTTGCCCGCTTCCAACCCATGCCGGTTAGCCCACATGCAGCCCACGCGGGACCCAAGTGGGCTTGCCCGCTTCCAACCCACGCCCAGTTAGCCCACATGCAGCCCACGCGGGACCCAAGTGGGCTTGCCCGCTTCCAACCCACGCCCAGGTAGCCCACATGCAGCCCACGCGGGACCCAAGTGGGCTGGCCTGCTTCCAACCCACGCCCAGTTAGCCCACATGCAGCCCACGTGGGACCCTCATAATTTGCCCAGTTCAAGCCCATGCCCACTTGGTACCCAAGTAGCCCACCTTGTACCCATATGGGACCCAAGTGGGCGTGCTGGCTGGGTTAATGAATGGATGAGTAATTTATTTCGGTGCTGGATAGTTCAATGGAAAACTTAAACATTAATTAGAATAACAGATGAAAACAGTCTGTAGGGAGAAATAAAAAACACAGTAAGTCAATGTTTATCAATAAAAATTAGAAAGCCAGGCTGTTATATAAGTAAAAAAGTCTCACTATAATTTGCGTCACACGCACATGTCTGCTTCTGCGTGCACTGACAGACAGACAGACAGACAGACAGACAGAATACTTCGCAATGCGCGGCTTTTGCAAAGCAGCAGATATGAGCTATAGTAGATCGGCTGAATGTAAATGCATTGTATAGTGTGATTTCTGTGTTATCTATTGCGTTGGGGGCGGGGGGTCGCCCGGGGACCCCCAAAGGTCCACGGGGACCCCCCAGAAGGACGAGCGTGAACACATTCCGTCTGCGTGCGTGCACTCTCTCTTTCTCCCCCCCCCCCCCCCCCCTCTCTCTCTCTCTCTCTCTCTCTCTCTCTCCCTCTCTCTCATGCGTAAAAGAAAAGCGTCTTTAAACGGCCATTAAACGTTCAAATCGAATCAAACAAATTCCTTATTTCCGGAGGTTATTGAAGTTATATCAATCGATAAAATGTGATACAACATATGGTTATTGGATTAAAAATAATGGAAGCAATCAAATGGAAAGTTAACTTCGGGAATGCAGCGGGGACACATGAAGGCATGCGTAAAGGGAACCCCAAGGGGACCCCCCCCCCCCCAAAGGTCCACAGGGACCCCCACCCGGGTCGGGTAGCAGGGGGGGAAGCACACACATATTAGGAAGGAGGGAAGGCAGAGGTGAACAATTACATTGTGGATGGCTTATTTCTGGCGACGATGGATTATTTAGGCCCAACGGAGTAATATTTCGGCGACGATGGATTCTTTACGTCGTGCCTTACGTCGCGGTAAACGCGACGAGTCACACCCGTCGAAGCGATCCGTCACGGCCGCCCCTCCTGGGATTATTTCGCCGCGACGGAGTAAGATTTCGGCGACGACGGCTTCTTTCCGTCGCGCCTTGCGTCGCCGTCGCACTTAGCTATAGCCCCGACGAGAACTTCAAAAGGCACGACGAGATCAAATGTCCCGACGTGTCGCAATAAACGCGACGGAGTCTCGACGAGCGCCCGTACTCCGCGGAGCCATACCGTGCGTCATGGCGCACGGGTGAAACGTCGCCAAAAACAGCCACCCGTCGAAGCGAGCAGGCACCAGTCGAAGCGACCCGTCGCGGTCGCAAATGGAGTTCGCCCCTCCTGGTGCATGGACCAACTCAAATTTAACAACCTCCTTCAAGATTTGTGAGTTTTCCATTCAAAAGGGGGTTTGACTCCGTTTTTCCTAAAGAACAATGATTAACCATTTGAACTAACACCGGTTTACCCTTCAGATCACGTTGGCTGTTATTGTCCAACCACAGCTTTATCATCTCCGCTGGATGAATGTCTGCAGTTTGTCAGCTGGATCAAGCCTACAATCATAAGTCAAAGAGGACTGATTAAGTGGCCCTGTGTGTAAGATATGCCACCAATTAAGTAATGTAGTTTGTCAATCAAGAATATAAAGGAACTATAAAATGTTTAATCTCGTTTGTCTGATTGTTATTTTTTCACCTCATTGAAATAACATTATTTATAATGTATGTATGTATGTATGTATGTATGTATGTATGTATGTATGTATGTATACATACTCTTTATACAGTTGAACAGAATGCTTTATTTGACACACTATTAAGACAGAAAACAGTGAACTAAATGTCTACAATACACATTCTGTACTAATGACTACAAGTAATATGTAAAGGGAGGAAGAGAGGAAACACATTCAAGCGGTTCTTCACCTTGACTTCCCTTTTTAGTTTTGGACGTGTGTTCTTGATCTGGTTGTCAGTATGCTTAACTGACTGTTAGTGCAGACATACTGGACAGACAAGCTCTGGAGACCAGTGAGTATGACTTCTTCCCTCCCTATAACTTATAGTAGCTATGATAATTAATGTATTCACTGACAGGATTGTATCTTATACTAATACAATCCATGAAGTCACCTTCAATTCAAACAATTCAGAGATGCAAGTGAAGAAGTGGTCCGTATACAATGCATGCGAACATTTGATGAAACCACATGATATACTGTAGATGTTTTGGTTCTGAAGCGTGTCTTTCATTGCAGTTGCTTGATGCTCGGTTCAGTTCTCCAGTCACCCCAGGACACCATGTGGCTTCTAATGACAATCAGTGTGATCTTGAATATTCTGATCTTGGTACCTTGTAAGGACAGTTTGGAATTATTTTCAGATTCACAATGTGTACACATGTCACAGATTTTCAAAATGACTTCCAAACTACAATGTACATGTCAAATATTGTGTTAAAAAGCTTAAATGTTGTGGTTAATGTATGGATGAATGTAAAATGATAGAGGTGAATATGAAGGGGAAAATATATATTCTATTCTATTCTATTCTATAAAAATATCTACTTCCAAGTACCATGTTATCACAATCAACTTGATAATTAGGATGTGTCCAGAAATCCATAATTCTTATCTCACATGATAAACAATATATTTTAATCTTAAGATTCATCAATCTTGTTGACAGATGTTAATTGTTTTTTTTCTTTACAGATGTTTGTTGTGGTGAGTGGAGTGTGACCTTCACCAATCCATCTCTATGTGTCATGAGAGGGTCATCAGTAGATATTGGTTGTTCATATGACTACCCAGGGGGTCAAACTGTCACTGAAGCATTCTGGGCTATCTCCTCGGACGACACTCTTCTCTCTGCATTCCCTTCATATCAAAGCCGTATTCAATACATTGGTAATAACCGCCGTGACTGTACCCTGAGGATCAATAACATAGAAAAGGGTGATGAGAGAGGTTACTACTTCAGGTTTGTGACAACCCTGAATAAGTGGAAAAGTCAACAATCAGTATCTTTGTCTGTAACAGGTAAACAAGTACTTTCTTTAAAATTTTTCAAGGACAGTCTTTTCTCGCCAAATGACATCCATCTTGTGTTTATTCTTCTGATCAGAACTGTCTGCACACGTGACCCCTCCCACTGTGAAAGAGGGAGGATGGTATATGCTCAACTGTAAAACAACTTGTAAACCAAGTCCCAAAATTGTCTGGTTTAAAAATAAACAACGAGTTGCCAACCTAGACTTCCATGCCAAACCAGAGGATACTGGGAGTTACCAGTGTGCTATTGAAGGGCAAGAGACATGGAAGTCTGATCCTGTGATGTTGAATGTGGAGTGTGAGTTCAAATTAGATAATTTCTTTCTCTTTTGTCTGCATATTTTTCTCTCTGTTTCAATCTCTTGTGATTTCCATTAATGCAACAGCACATGTTTCTTCTTCATAGAAGAATCATATTAAATTGGTATATATAATTTTAAATGCAGAATGTTATGTCTAACATTAGCGTCTGAAATTGATCATTGATTCATTCTCAAGTGCTTTTAAAGGGGCTACACCATGAATTAAAAAAAATATATTATATATAAATATTGCCCCCTAATACGTTTTAAACAGGTTGTAAGCCTAAAAAACATCCAGATATTTTTTCTCACAATCTGACTGTCTGTCATTCCAAGCTTTTTCAGCTGCAATACCAAAACGTCCTATTGGGCAGGGGGGAGCTACTGAGCAATTCTGTCTGGCCATCATCAATGCAAAATCAGGGCAAGTGACATCACTTCACCTAAAAAAAATGAAATTCATGGTGTAGCGGTAGCCCCTTTAAGCTTTTTAAACATGACAGTAGGTCTAGTGTTTAGAGGTGGTCTTGGATCTTTACAACAACCCGTGTTTATTCTCATCAATGTGGGGAGTATGTGGACAATACTCTTGAATATTACACAGAGCTTTTTCCATCAGTTTGCATTCTAACATCACAAATTTACAGTATGTTTCCTCCAACAGATGGTCCCAAGAATGTTATTTTGTCAATCAGTGCATCTTATGTTCTTGAAGGAGGTTCAGTCACATTCACCTGCAATAGTGATGCCAACCCCATAGTAAAACCACAACAATACCATCTGTACAGAGGTGATACGTTTGTGACATCAGCACAGAGTTACACCATCCCTAACATCCAGAAACACCACAGAGGGCAGTACAAATGTCTGGCTGAGAATTACATCAACAGAGCCATGTCTGCTCCAGTACGGCTTGAAATCCAATGTGAGTATGGTCAGGTTTGCTGTTCTGTAAACTTTGTGAAGAACACATTCAATTGATGATGTGTGTTTCCAGTCTTGTCCAAAGGAGTTTGCTATTTAGTCCAAAGTTGGTATAATGTTGGATAGCTTTAAATAATCTACAGTAAATGCACCTTTAGCCTCATTATGAAACCTTGTGACAAAGAATTACACTTCTATGAAAGTTTACTTCTTGAAAATCTAATTAGACTTTCAAATAGAATGTATGAGATATTTCAAGCATTGCAATATACAGTTCAGGCAGGTACTGAAGTCAAGCTGGTTCCCACACTCATTCACCCTCCAAACCATTCGCTCACAATCTAACACATCCTAATGGTTCAATCTAGACAGTCTTTTTAAACAGAATACAACTCATTCTTTCATGCTATATAGTCAGCAGCATAGCTCACCCTCACCTCTACTGCAGTTGTCAGTGAATAAACTCCCTCTACCTCCCCACCTCCTCCTGTAGTAGCATTTAGGTGTTCACTAAGTCAGCACGTTAATATTGTGTTAATATCTGTGAATACTTAAGTTATGCTCATTAAGGGTTGAATGCTGTCATCTGGCAATCTAGTTGTGCAGATTAATCTGTTGTACCAAGGGAGCAGAGCAGGGTTATTATTGTTAACTAAAAATAACAAAAACAACAACTAACTGAAACTGTATTGTGTTTAGAAAACTAACTGAAACAAACTAAAATCATAGAGAAAATGTCCTTAGTTTTAGTCTTTGTCAGTAGCCAACATTTTCTTTAAAACGTAGCAAAAATAGCTGCTACATTAGCTGTTAAGAGCATGCATGTGAGCTCTGCTATTTTGTATATTTTTCTGAGGTTTTGGAATCTCACTCATAACCATACACCATATTGCAAAAACAAAAACAACTAAAACTAATAGGAATTCAACTAAACCTTCACAAAATAAAAACTCAATTAAACTGAAATTGAAAACACGAACATCTTGACAAATGACCATGGTGATTATGAAATACAGTTACTGTAAGTAATTATGAGACAAATAACAATAAGTAGAATACAATAGGGAAATAATATAATCAGAAAACATAATGAATATAAATGTAAAACAAAACTATATTATGAATAACTAATGGCTGTTTATGTGCATTTCTTGACCTTACAGCGAGGCCGTCAATATCAGTGAATCCACCAGGAGATGTTATTGAGGGCAGAAAAGTGACTCTGACCTGCAGCAGTGAAGCTAACACACCAGTAAACAGTTACACCTGGTACAAAGACAGAGGAAGCAGATCTATCACCACTGGTCCTCTCCTGGAAAAGAGGAATGTGTCTCCTACAGACTCTGGACAGTACACCTGTCAGGTGACAAACAAACGTGGATCCCAGAGATCATCACCACACTCTCTAGATGTTCAGTGTAAGTGATCTAAAGTGTTTGGATTTTCAGATACTGTAATACAGACAGCAAAACAACAGCATATCTATTTTTCAAGGGGGTTTACTGTGTTTTTGTCAGATTTATCAATATTGATAAATGATAAAGAGGGCTTTTATAGTGACATAAACGTTTCTCCAACAGATGGTCCCAAGAATGTCATTTTGTCAGTAAGTCCACCTGGAGATGTTGTCAAAGGAAGTTCAGTCACTTTCACCTGCAGCAGCACTGGTTCAAATCCAACAATCCAGAGCTACATCATTATCAAAGACAACACTGCAGTGGCACAGGGGAACATAAAGACCATCTCTAACATCCAACCCAGTGACAATGGCAGATACTACTGTCAGGCAAAGAACAAAATTGCCTCAGGCAATTCACCTGGAGTCACTGTTGATGTTCACTGTGAGCGTTTCATTTACTAAAAAGCAAATGTTCCAGATAACTTTGTGTGCGCGTGCAGGCATGTACGTGGCACGGGGTGGGTTAACATGCATGACCAGAGAGAGAAAGAGGAGGAAATGATATAATGTGTTTAGAGATGCATTCCTGATTTGTTCATTAATTCTCCTTTAAATCTGTCATTGACCTCATGATATTTTCCATAGTGGTCAAGGAAAAGTGGTTTTAGGAAAGGAAATAGGACGTTTTATGTTTAGTTTTTTTTTGTTTTTTGGTGCAGGCAGTGCAGTCAGTTCTGATCAGAACAGTATTGCAATAGCCTACTGTGAAGTGTCCAGTGTTTTATTATTTTTTGACCATAGCTGGTGTAATGTTAAACACCACGTTATTCAAAGTATTAACAATTGTTATTGTCACCCCTAGTGAAAAATACTGTGGTCTATTCCTGTACACTCAGGTAATATTGTACTGTTATTTGAGTGTATCATTCCTTATCCGTCCATAGACCCTCCAGAAATACCCTCAGTAACAATGGATCCACCAGAAGTTATTGAGGGCAGCACAGTGACTCTGACCTGCAGCTGTGATGCCAACCCAGTATGCAGCTACACCTGGTATAGAGACACAGGAGGCGATTATCTCAACTTTATCTCTACTGGTCCTCAGCTGGTAAAGAGGAATGTGTCTCCTACAGACTCTGGACAGTACACCTGTCTGGTGACAAACAAACATGGATCCCAGAGATCATCACCACACTCTCTAGATGTTCAGTGTAAGTGATCTAAGTGTTTGGATTTTCAGATATTACAGACAGAAAAACAACAGCATGTTTATTTTTCAAGGGGGTTTACTGTGTTTTTGTCAGATTTCTCAATTATTGATAAATGATAAAGAGGGCTTTTAAAGTGACATAACGTTTCTCCAACAGATGGTCCCAAAAATGTCATTTTGTCAGTAAGTCCACCTGGAGATGTTGTCAAAGGAAGTTCTGTCACTTTTACCTGCAGCAGCAGTGGTTCAAATCCAACAATCCAGAGCTACATCATTATCAAAGACAACACTGCAGTGGCACAGGGGAATATAAACACCATCTCTAACATCCAACCTAGTGACAATGGCAGATACTACTGTCAGGCAAAGAACAAAATTGCCTCTGGCAATTCACCTGGAGTCACTGTTGATGTTCACTGTGAGTGTTTAATTTACTAAAAAGCAAATGTTACAGATAACTTTGTGTCCGTGTGCAGGCATGTACGCAGCGTGGGGATGGGGGGGGGGCTATGCATGACCAGAGAGAGAGCGTTATTATTTTTCAACCCTAATGAAAATTACAGTTGCCTATTCATTGCATATATTTAGCGTATAATGTTACTTGAGTGTTTTGATATGTATTCCTCCATAGACCCCCCGGAAATACCCTCAGTATCAATTGATCCACCAGGAGAAGTTATTGAGGGCAGCAAAGTGACTCTGAACTGCAGCAGTGACGTCAACCCACCAGCAGACAGTTACACCTGGTACAGAGACAGAGGAAACAGCTCTGTCTCTTCTGGTCCTCTCCTGGTAAAGGAGAATGTGACTTCTACAGATTCTGGAAACTACACCTGTCAGGTGACAAACAAACATGGATCCGAAATGTCTCCACCTCATTTCATTAATGTCCTCTGTAAGTTAAATACGTTTGCAATTTAATCCATCACTCATAGCCCAATCTGGGAATCAATCTCATAGCCTAATGTGAATATACTTTATAATTTGAAATACGATCTAGTTTATGATTAAATGTTATTTGTGTTTTTGATGTGAATATCAAGATGCACCAGTGAGTGTGTTGGTGGAGGTCAGTCCACCAGACAGTCTGTCAGAGGGCAGCAGTGTGAACTTGACCTGCAGCAGTGATGCTAACCCACCAGTACACAACTACACCTGGTACAAGAGGACTGAGCCCCCTGGTTCCAGCTCCCTGGTCCAGGTAGGGTCAGGACAGATGCTGGTTCTGACCTCTCTGCAGTCCTCCCACACTGGACTGTACTTCTGTCAGACCAGGAACTCACTGGGAGAAAACAACTCTACTGAGGTGCTGCTGCAGATTGACATATGGCAGAAGGGTGAGAGTCTGGAAGCATTTTGGCAAAACTCCTCCTTATTTTGATATGCTGCACCTTTAATGTCCATACAGTACTTTAATTCTGTCTCTCGAGGGAGTAGATTAGAACATACTTGTTTAAATCTTTTCCAGTGATAACAGTGGTGCGTTAACTTATTTTAAACAATTGCTAAGGATAATGTAGACATTATTTAATTATGAATCATTTTAAATAAATCCCACAAACATCCAGCAGTATGATTTACAGTATTCTCATGATAACAAAGATCTTTGAGCTGAGTTTTATTCCAGCATTCTCTGATAACATAACATAGAGCAGGGGTCTTCAACAGGGGTCTGTGACCCCTAGGGGGTCCTCAGAGATACTGCAGGGGAGTCACCAAATCTTTGTGTGAAAGGGACTTTTTATTTCTAATTTTACTTTAACCACTTGAAACCACTTGAAGGTCTACAAGCTCACAACGCGGCGTTGTGAGCTTGTAGATCGGCTATTTTCGGCGAAGAGTTTTGGTGTACAAGGAAAGAAGAGCCGACCAAGTACAGAGCCAAAGGTCAGGTTTGCAAAGTATTGAGGGTTTAAGTGATTAAATGTCTGAAAATACACATTAACATGAATCCAATATGTAGTGGGGGGTCCCTGCTTCATCTCTCTCTCAGCCAAGGGGTCCTTGGCCTGAAAAACATTAAAGACCCCTGACATAGAGCATTGTCTTGGTGATGTAATTTCCAGCCTCATTAAGTACTTGTACATTATGCACAAATCTAGACTAACTAGCGAGCGGCACATTTTAACCTTTCCCCTCATTTTTACTGTGTTTCTCCAAAGGCAACATCATCGTTATGCTCTCATGTGGTGTTGGAGCTTCATTGTTTGTGATACTTTTGGTTTCCGTCATTGTTTTCTGTGTCAGGTAAGTGTTTGTGTGTGTGTGTGTGTGTGTGTGTGTGTGTGTGTGTGTGTGTGTGTGTGTGTGTGTGTGTGTGTGTGTGTGTGTGTGTGTGTGCGTGTGCGTGTGCGTGTGTGCTCGCGCATCCGCGCGTGTCAGTGTCTTAATATACTGGCTCAATGCTGTGGTGTTGAGGGTTTCAAATCTGTATAGTCATTTTTAAAAGAACTGTTCATACTGTGATGGTGAATGTTACACCCACTTTAACAATAATAATTTTCACAGCAGATTCCTTGTCAGGCTAAGACTAATGACATGTCATTGTGCACTAAATGATGAAAATAATAAGTTATATCCTTTTTTACAGGAAGAAAAAGACTAATGCAGATAAATACAAGGTATTGATTTTTTTAGGTTTTGCTTGAAATATCTTATAATATTTATATTATCTCCATACAATTATGAAATGGAAACTTGCCAACAAGGATTTAGCAAAAATAAGTAGGCCTATTTGTATTCTGTATGTTCTGAAGACATAATAAGTCTATCAGATTCAGCTATCACTGAAACCACACAGTCATCTGTTCTTTCTCTGAAGCTGTTGCTCTAATGTGTTACTTCCTGTCGTGTTGCACACCAGCCTGCAGCTAACCCTGTGGTTGGTGGGAGAGGCTCAGACCCCTCAGATTCTCCCACCTTTCAGCTCAATACTGTCTACTCCACCGTCCAGCACCACTCTCCCTCCTCTCCTCTTCCTCCTGCCAAGGAAATCCCTCTTTACTCCATGTTGAAGTTTCCGTCATCCAGTCAGGCTGGGTCAGACCTCCCTGGACAGGTACATTGTCTAAATATCACGGTCTTTGCTATACATGCACAGTGCACACTTGAATCCATTTTTCAAGAGACCCTCCAGGCCATTGTTTATTTATAGTTCATTTCTCCAAACTGTTTTCACACAGCATGAGAAAGGGGAAGGGAACTTTACAATATACCACACTCTTCTTACTCATTACAGTTATTCACACTACTTCTCTTCTCTTCTCTTCTCTTCTCTTCTCTTCTCTTCTCTTCTCTTCTCTTCTCTTCAAATAAGCCTTCTTACTTTGTAGCTACTATCCCCTGTTAGTTAAATATAAGTTTAAAGGTGACTCACTGCTTTTCATGTGTCCGTGCGCTCGTGTGGTTGTGTGTGCGGACATGAGTGGTTTGAGGTCTCAGCTTTTTTTTTAGATAAGGGCTCCCAGGACAAAAGTCTGTTACAGTAACAAAGAAGAAATGTTTTCACATTGGCCTATTATAGTGTCACCAGGAGGCCACAATAACCTACCTGACCTGGCAGAGACCTGTGCTCCGAGGAGCACTTTTTCTAGTTACATTACTGATTACACTTTTGTCCTTTCTGTGTTGTATTTTGCTCAGCAAGAGGAAGATGTTCAATATAGTTCAGTGACATTCAAACCAAGGACCAGGGTCCATGAAGATCACATCAACACCGTCCTGCAAAATGCACTGTAAGTTCCTCCAGTCCATTTCCATGACATTTTGCACAATAATTGTTTTAAGTGTAAAGGCAACCTTGCAACAAAACAGTTTAAAGGCCAGATTGCACCAATGCAACTCTTTGCAACTGCCATTTAATGGTTGCAAGTAGTTGCAATTACAGTAGTTGCATGTTGCAAGAAGTTGCAAGGAGCTGCATTGGTGTGGACTAGCCTTTAAGGACAGAACCAAAGAGACACATATGTTTCACTCACATCTTTCAAAAAACACCTGTTCATATGATTGTAATACCATGAATTACAACGATGCATTGAAACAATGATATTCAGAGGGGAAATATGCATGGAGATGTATACAAAAAAATAAAAGGAAAAATATGTAGTCCTACTGTATTTCCAATATTTTAAATAGTTATATTTTAAACAACATCACATTTAGAACTTCCTCTTTACAGAAGTGTTGCTGCAGAGGTGTAGCCCAGTAAACAAAAAGTGATTTCCGCGACCAGGGTGGTTTACCAGGCTAGCAGAGGTGTTACAGTAGGTTCAGGGGGAACAGGTTGCTTGAGTAGTTCTTCACTACATTTGTTTGAAAGGACGTTCATTGTTCTCCCCAGGTCTGGTGCACCGGGAAATGAAGACACCTCTGTGATATATTCCAATGTGAAAGAAGACAACTCTGCAATCTATTCCACTGTGGATAAAACAAAAAAGGCTAAGAAAAGAAAAGAAAAGTAAAACTATGTCAGGTATAAAGAAAGATATGTGCATGTGTTTATAGAAAATACTGTTTAAGGCTTTGGCACCTCTGTTGAAATGTTTGCAGTTTCACCCCAGTCTCTTGTTGTTGCAGAGAGTCTGTATTTCTCTTCCTCATTCTGCTTTAGTTATACCAAATACCTCTAAAGCATCTTAGACCAATTGTTCCCAAACTTTTCAAAATGATCATATTTGAACTGGGGACCCCCCACCCTGACAAGCACTTGGAATTGTAGGCAATTAGTTCGACTTGGTTCCACAGATAAATATTGTGAAAATAGCAGATCTACAAGGTCACAACTGCGAGGCGTTGGGAGCTTGTAGATCGTCTATTTTCACAATTCTTGCCTCTTTCTTACATAATATTTGACAATTTGGCCTATTTGATATTAAAAAAGGTCTTAAAAGCCAATACATTTATAAATACATTTAAAAATGTGCAGATACCCTGTATACGCTTATACTATATGTTGGTTTGTTTACTGTTGAATGAGAAAACAATGTTGCACATTAAGCTAATCAAATAATTTGGGGACCCCCCTGGGGGTCCTGACCCCCAGTTTGGGGACCACTGTTTTAGACAATGCAATACTGAACCACATTCTTAGATTATAATCTATCGCCATCTAGAGTTTAAGAGACAGAACTTCACCAAGTACAACAGAAACAGGAGGATGTACTGTAATTAAAAGTTGTGAGACAAAATGACTGTATATAGCTTTTATATTACTTAATCTAGAATATTTTTGTAAACATGTATTTATAAGTACATTTGTGGAGGGCAAACAGCCCTTGGTTGTTTTTGAAATGCCATCACTGAGAATTAAATAAAATAAACAATAACAAAAGCATGCATTTACAGACCAGATGGGGGGAATCCCTCCCACCAAATCACACCCTGTTGCTACATTATGGGCTGAGAGCATAGTACATTGACTGGTTTCAGTCGGGCCTGCCCTGAGATGTTTTATTTTTTGGATATTTTATTCAATATGGTATTGATGTAAATGCTGTATATTGCTTTGCTATGCCAGCCATTGGTTATGAAAGCTCAGTAAAGGAGTCAAAAAGTCGATGTGATAATACAACCAATCCACTGACTTCATAAACATGTCGACGTTCTTTGGCCACCCCCCATCTGTTACAGCATAAATAATTTACCATTAAAACACAAAAACAGTATGCTCTGAATAATATATTTAGTCTTGCTATGACAATTAGCTATCATGAACACATATTTTATCCACTAAAAAAGAATGTATTGTATAGAAAGAGAACTATACAGTATAATATACTTAGTTAGTTTAT
Organism: Gymnoscopelus microlampas; assembly: GCF_963454915.1. Taxonomy (NCBI): domain Eukaryota; kingdom Metazoa; phylum Chordata; class Actinopteri; order Myctophiformes; family Myctophidae; genus Gymnoscopelus; species Gymnoscopelus microlampas. The sequence continues at coordinate 28,728,079 of NC_139940.1, read as the reverse complement.
CAGCTAAGAACCTCTCTGCCCTCCGTAAAAGTTTACAAATACAAGCTTGCACATAGGTAATTTTAAGATCGGCTCATACAAGCTCATGTACAAGCTCTGGGTTGTAGATTGGCTATTTTCGTTGAAGATATTTTGAGCAGAGGGAAAAAGGCGAAAATCGAGTAGAGAGCCTTGAGGGACCCCAGTCAACAAAGTATATAGGGTTTAAGTTGTTAACTCCTACTAAGTTGAGAGTGTGCAAATGATAAATGAACCCATAAAGGTCCATTTAAATGAACACTGAGGAGTATTTAGTAAATGAGCATAGTGGTGCTGAAGTCACTGTCCTCTAGGCTTTTCCCCTCAGAGCAGCTATGCTCAGTATCTGGTAAGTATCTGCTGGCATCTTATCACACTGGAAGGTTTACACTGAACCACACACACATAAGCTAAACTAGACTAAAATAAACTAGATGTCCTCCACAGCAGTTAATTGGATCATTTTGATTTTAGTTTCCATCATTATCATTATCAAGTCTCTGATAATACATCCTCATGTATCACCAGACATTGCATTCTTTGTCCAATTAAAATCCACTCAAAGTATTGTTAGTAATTGTCTTCTACTATTCTTGTAAATTTGTTGTTTTTAAAAGTAAGTAAAAAACATTTTCAGTTAAAAGGAGTTTACAGTACTTTCTATGGTTTCACAGAGTCTTGAAGAGCATTTGCTTTCTGCAGTAGACTCTTCCACAAGAGATCATGTTGTATTATAATCCAGGTTTATCCAAGACTTGAGGTGTTGTAATTTGCAGGTTTTCAGGTCTTGGTTTTGGGGATATGGTGCCCACCATATGTTCTGGAAAATATTGAAATATTGCATGGCTTGTGTAAGATTTAGTTATAGCTATAATTATGCTTTTGTTTTTCTCATGGGTCTTGCAGGCTTCGCAGAGCTGTGTGCATGGATTGTGACATCAGTCAAATGCTAATGTGCCATGTGCAATATACAGTATGATGCAATATTAGTTTTTGCGTCCTACGGTGTTTGAAGAGAGTGTTTTACATGATATACACACAAGCTGTGTTTTCACTCTTGCAAGTTTGAAGGTGCTGAACTACAATGTACAATATATATACTGTTGCATTAGCAGAAGTAGGCTAGCAGTGTTCTTGTGGTTGCACTGGGCAATTCATATGTCATACTGAAGTGTGGAGCAGGATGTTGTTCAAAGGGAATTCCCTCTTGTCTAATAAAGGGTAAGCAAAAAGCTGTTTTGTGGCTTGGTGTCTTTGGTGTCCATGTACTATAATTTATGATGTAGGATGTACATCTTGTACAGGCTTAAGGATCTGGAGAAGTTGTCTCTGTGAGAGCATAGGACGTGTTACTGGAGGTAGACATCCGTTTCCTGAGGGGATAGAGAAATGATTCAGTATGGCATGATATTGATATCCATAGGTTTGCTTAAGATTCCCTTATGCAAAACAGTCAAGTACCTTATTTTGGGTTATAGCAAATGTAGTAGAGCAAAAAGGTAAACCACATTAATATTATTCATGAATAATCAAAGCTTTATCTCAAAAGGTCTCTCAATATCACTATTGTTATTGTTAAAAATAAAATAAAGCCAACACCAGTCCACCAAGAAATTATGATCATTAGAATACTGCATATTTGTTAAAGAAGATCACAAATACACATTACCAAAAGCGTCTACAGAAACGTCATGGCTTCATTCTCAAGAATGAAGCCATTCTCATACATGTTCAGATAGTTCTTCAAAATATGACTACACATAAAAATGTCAATATATCTCTGTTTGGATACACATTTGATCGGAGCCACATAGAACAGTGTGTGGCTGGCTGTCCTCAACGTGGATGTGATGAGAACTTACTGGCACTATAGGCAGACTGCCAATAATCTCAGTTATAACCAAATGCACAATATCGTCCCTTTTCTGGGCATATCACATTCTGTGAAAATAGCAAATCTACAAGATCACAGCACGATACGTTGTGAGCTTGTAGATCGGCTATATTGGACAAGGATTTGGTGTAGAGAGAAAAATTAGGGGACCAAGGATAGAACCCTGGGGGATCTTGGTCAATGAAGTACTGTGTAGGCCAGGGTGTAAGACAAGAGTTAATATTGTAGTTGTTTTCCTTCTTGACAAATACAAATACAGTACATGACCTTAACCTTATGAGTGAGGTATATATTATTGCAATAGTGCCAACAAGTATGATTCAATGACAAATTATACTTTAAACTACAGTATCTACAAAATCTCACCTGTAAATGATGAATGCCACTATGCCACTGAGAACTACTAAAGCGGTGATAGTGACTCCAACAATAACCATTCTCCGTCCAAATTGATCTCCTGTTGCACTGGACTGAGCTGAGAAATACAAATTGATCAAAAACCTCAGAAAGTCATTAAAAAGGAGGCATCTATGTATTGCGATCAGTTTGAGAAAATTGTTATTTTTTGAAAAATGACCGGTCGGTTTTCAGACCGACTGCATGGTTATTCAGTAAAAATAATTGTATAAAATTGATGATAACATCAACATATCACATCATTTTGTTGTTGTCCTATTAACACATACTGTATTATCACAAACAAAATGTTCTAACTTGTTCAGGTACAAGAGAACTGTAGCCTTTTCTGTTAAAGAGGCGTATGCTTTTTAGCGGTGCCAACCGCTCTACACTTGACTTTTGACTTTTGTATGTCCGTCCGGCGGTTTCAGCACGGGATGAGCACGGCAAAGAAGCAAACAGCTATAACTTCAGTTTGCAGCATGCCACCAAGTCCAAATTTGGTATGTGGACTTAGACCACCAATAGGGACGAGCATGAATTGATGACGTTATCAAAAAGGGGTCCAGGGACCCCCAGCGCCCGTATGAGCACGGGATGAGCACGGGATTTTAAACAGCTATAACTCCAGTTTGCAGCATGCCACCAAGTCCACATTTGGTATGTGGACTTAGACCACCAATAGGGACCAGCATGAATTGCTGAAGCCCCGCCCCCTCTGTCTTCCCATTGGCTGGCCTTCAAACAGCCATAACTCAAGTTCGCAGCATGCTATGGAGTACAAATTTTGTACATGGACTAAAGCCAGCAATAGGGACTAACTGTCATTACTTAAGCCCCGCCCCCTCTGTCTGCCCATTGGCTGGGCTTTAAACAGCCATCATTCCAGTTTGCAGCATGCTCCCAAGTACAAATTTGGTAAGTGGACTCAGACCACCAATAGGGACGCATTGAAATGAGTTAAGGCCCGCCCCAAAGGCACCGCTTCCTTCACACAGGGTGTGATTTTTTAATCTATAAATATGACAATATTTATACAAAATCACTGGTTTTGCATGGACCTACCTGTGTCTATGTTGACTGTTACTGTGAAGTTCTGTGACCCGTGTCTATTGTTTGTTACACAGCAGTACTGCTCAGGCCCTGCCTTGGAGATGTCGGTAATGGTGAGTCTCTGGCCTGTTCCACAGGGTGGATCAAGGGACTGTGTTCCTTGGTGAATGTTGGGTGTAGTGACACACCTAGGACCCTTGTACCAGGTGTATGTGTGTACAGGTGGGTTGGCATCACTTCTGCATGTCAGTGCTGCAGCAACCCCCTCTGGTAGCTCTTCATCCGGTATCACAGACACAGTTGTGTTACGAGGAGGATCTGGACAAAATATAATGCAAGAAATCAGTTCTGTGTCAAATTCAGCTCACTTCACTGCTTTATCACTGACAGAGTAACTAAACATTTTTTTAATTGATTCAAGTGAATGGAAAGACTTTTTTTTAGAATAAAAAGGACAATGACTTATGGTATACTTGACCACTGCATTTGATTAATTTCCGTATGAAGTACAGTATGAAAAAGAATAGCCCCAGGAGAAAACATTGATTTACAAATTAAATGCGGAATAATGTCATGTTTACAAACAGCTCAGTGATTAACTCAGTTATTCAGGTAAGTTTGATAATCTTTTCATGGTTTTCGAGAAAATCTGAAATGCGAAATCTAAAAATAAGTAATTAATGGCAAAATGTATAAAAAAATAATATGTTTATTTACTGTACTATATATGGCTGAAGCTGTGACTAGATAGACAACAGCAAGTATTCATCCTGGTATGTCAAACTTTTGAACTCTCACTTACACTGCACATCGACAGCCATTTTTGTTGAGCTGTGTACTTCATTGCTGGTCCGGGCCTGGCAGTAGTAGGTCCCAGTGTCAGCAGCCTTGACATCGGTCATCGTAAACACCTGTCCAACATGCCCAGGGGTGGTGAGGGCATTCTTGTACCACTGGTAACGACCCTCTGGTTTGGCAGCAGGGCTGCAGCAAGACAGACGTAGGGACATACCCTCTGTGATGTCTCCACAGGGACTCACTGACACTGCAACCGCACTGGGAGAGTCTGGAACACACAACGTTAAGGAGAGAAAATTCATTTCAAGATGCACATGTCTGTTTAGTTGAAATAATTGCAGTGGTGTACATCCATCCATCCATCCATCCATTCATCCATCTATTTCTCTAAAGTGATAGCCTAATAAGCAGGGTTGGTTGTCTGCACTTTATGTGCTGTTTCTGCCTATAACATTAGTTACAGTACCCTATGCTCAGTTATTTAAAGGCAGCTTCCCTATTTGAACTCACATTTTCCAGGATTTCATGGCTATTTTATCACTATAGTTCTAACGGCAGAGATTGTATCAATTTCCTTTGTACAGCTCTGATGTGATAAGTTGTGAGTTTGACAACAAGTTAGAATGAGGATGAAATACGACTTTTTTTTTTTACACATACAGTCCAGCTGACATTTTGTAGGCTTTAGTCTCGAGTTTAGCGACTGTTCTGTTTCAGTTCTAGTTATGCCGATTTAAAAATAGGAGGATTTATACTGAGGGGATAGAGGAAGTACGGTACAAGGAAGCATTTAGAATCAGTGTTCTGTGTTCACCAATCCTTCATGTCACAACTAGTCTGACTTTGGACAGGTCTGACCAATATGTGAAATGTAGCTACCAGGATGGTCCAGTCAGGTTTAGACTGGTTCTGAAGGCAGTGGAGATTCTGATAGGCTATTTGAACCAAAGAGGCTACAACTAAAGTGTGACTATGGAGATTGATTGATACACACAGTCTTGTATTAAGCGTTTCTTTCCATTCCATCTATATAGTTATTTTAAGGAACATTGCTTTAAAGAAAGTTAGCTGCAGTGCTGATTTTGATTGAGTTGGCAGGGGTTTAGTAGAAGCTCTTACTGGAACATCATAGAGGCTGCTTGGGGGTTTGTACTTGATGTTTTGTTTATTATACTAGTCTCTAGTCACTGCACAGCCCAGCCTTCACACTCACAACAAATATCTTCCCTCTACAATGATTACTTTAGAGGAAAAAAGGAAGGCGCCCGCAAACCACTCATTGCTGTTTTTTCAAGTTTTACTCAGGGTTGCCGCTAACAGTTGTGGAATATTGTCAAACAACAGTGTACTGAATGGATGACTAACAAGGTTAGGGTTGTCCCAGTGTTTTTTTGTATCTTTAACAGTGTCTGGTGAACAAGTGGGGAATATTGAGTCATTCAGAGTCGTTGCCACAGTCTGTGTGTGCAATTCAGCCCTACAGAGAAAACTAGCCACCGTATCCAATCTTGAACTATCCATAGTAAATGACTACGCACAGTTTGTGCTTGGTCTACATTTGAGGGGACAGACATACAGTACATCATTGGTTCTCAAAGTTGGGTCTGGGGACCTCCAGGGGTCCTTGCGGGGGATCCAGGGGGTCCCCATCAAAATGTGTTAATATAGCATCACAATGATTTTTACCTTTTATGCCTTGCCTATTCGAAAATAGAAGATATACAAGCTCATAGCGCGGCACCGAGTGCCGCGCTATGAGCTTGTAGATATGCTATTTTTGAAAAATCATGATTTTTTTTTGCAAACCTTTGAATATATTTTCTCATGGGTCCCTGGAACAAAATATTTGAGATGGGGGTCCGTGGCCAAATACATTTTGGGGGTCCTTTGCACGAAAAAGTTTGAAAACCACTACAGAGACAAAATACAAAAACAACTTGAACTCAACATATCACAGTATATCCAGTATTTGAATGATACCTGCCACCAGGAGCTGTATCCCGCTCTGTTCTGGCATCTTCTGTGTGGGATGACTGGTGATGAGATAGAAAACGTAGGTTCCACTGTCTGACTCTTTGAGGCCAGAAATCTTCAGAGAACAGTTCTGATATCCTGGTTTCCCTAAGTACTGCACTCTGTTCTGCAAGGACGGATCTGGAAAGATACCAGCACTGTGGAACACATAGCTGAGAGAGAACAAGAGAGAGAGATGGAGAGAGAGAGAGAAAGAGAGAGAGAGAGAGAGAGAGAGAGAGAGAGAGAGAGAGAGAGAGAGAGAGAGAGAGAGAGAGAGAGAGAGAGAGAGAGAGAGAGAGAGAGAGAGAGAGAGAGAGAGAGAGACACACACACACACACACACACACACACACACACACACACACACACACACACACACACACACACACACACCACAGTCATATGGTGTCAGTGGTCTGTTTTGCATAATACAATGTCTGTGTGGTCATAATTATACAGGTTTTGACCACGGCCATTTGAAAAAATGATTTGTGGTCACTTTTGTTGATTGTGTGCAGGTGTGTTTAAAGAGTCCTGTACTATGTCTGTATTATCCGTCCCACAAAGCAGTTTCGCTGTGTACCTTTGTGTGAGACAGCGACTCTCTCCCCGACACCACATCTCAGACAATACTTTGTACTCTTGCTCCTCTTCTATTCCTCCACCTCCTCCACCCTCCATGGCTGAATGCAGGGGAAGTACCTGGAAATGTTCAAATAATTAATTAATGTGGATAGTACGGTCATGAAATAGACTACACCAATCCAGCTGCTGATACTGATGGCTGCTGATATTATGTTAACACTGGCCTGGCCCATTCATTCCAATTGATTATTTTGTCCCCATTAGAGAATGTATTTTCAATAAATACAAAGCGTTAATGGATACGTTATGACTGACATGGCATTCTTCATTACCATACCTCTTTTGTTTTCCAGTGGGGATAGTCATAGGAACATGGGATAACCAGCGTTGAACCAACCACAGCACAGATAGGACTGGAGGGGAGATCAACTGACCAGTCACTGGCAAGAGCATCTGAAGCGTGGGTGGGACACATGTGACTTATAATAATGACTATCTATAATAACAGCCTGAATACATTTAATGAACCTTCATCCCTCACAGTCACAAGTCATCCTCTGCTTTCTAAAACTAGAACAGGTTGCAGGCAAAATAACAAGATGCAGCACATTGAATCATCATCATCATCATCATCATCATCTTACCTATCAATGTGAGCAGCATGCAGCACATCTGAAGCATTCCTTCACCCATCCTTACGTCTTATCATTCATCTCTTCCACTTCACCTCCAGTTGTTGTACCGTTGACTTTGCTGCCTTTTGTATACCTTCGCCCCTTTCATCCAAGCTGGTGTCTTTTGGTCTAACTCCTTCTTCCTCCTGTGCCCTTTGTTTTACAGTCTCTTGAGTACGCTCCCTTCCAATGCACGCTTCGCCTCCGCTTCAGTTCTTCTCTGCTCCTTTAGTTTAGCTACTCTAGTGTGTGTCTCACGTCCTTATTTTTCTGCAATCTTATGTCTGCTAAACTTCCCTTTTCTTCTCCCAACAAGGAAATTGCATGACATGGCTCGACAGTGTTGCATGTGTCAAGGCATTTACTTGACCTTCCTTGTTCTTTGCATTATATAATATACAATAATATGAAATGAAATTATTTTTCAGCCTCTATGTGCATACAGTACATACATGAAGTAGGCCTATATGCGTGTTTGGTTTGGTCCTGTAACTCTGTTGGGATCAGTTGTAATAGTTGTACTGTTTAAAGATAATAATAACAGCATATAGTAACATGTTAAAGTAATTTAAATTGCAAATAAGTAACTGTAGGCTATCAAGGGCATGCTGTTCTCATTCAGGACAGCCTTGCATTCACGTGGCTGGCTGGCTGGCAGACAGACAGACAGACAGAGAGCCAGGCACACAGACAGACAGACAGACAGACAGACAGACAGACAGACAGACAGACAGACAGATTAATTGGCAGAAAGACAGTCATGTCAAGGTCTTTGAGTCTGCCCTGACATCCCGTTGACCACTCACATCACACTGTGACGTCATGTGCACCCCTTCGTGACCGATCGTGCCGTTGACCGTTTCTACCGCAGAACAATCAGGACCCGGGTTGAAGTGAAGGCGGAACGGACAAACTATTTGGGACTATCTGGAAACTGTGGATAAATATAATTTGATACTCTACGTTTATTTTTCAACCTTCCAAATGTTTCTCTCTTTTCGATTAGAAGCGGACGCCGTTGGTTTTGGTTGAAACGGCTGGACGTCAGGACAACGTTTTCTTTCTCTTGCCTTTCTTCAGCCACCTGTAGAGAGAACAGAGTGGGGGTTGATTGAAGGAATACATCTGTTTTGGAGTTTAAAAGGCATAGATGGTTGTTTTAAAGGCACAAACGACAGCTATAACTAAAGTTTGTTGTTGTAAGTATAGCCTACACTTTTAACTTACTTTCGGCAATTAAATAAAAAGGCCTGCACTAGAGGCAACACCTTGGTTTAGTTCATCCAAACAGGTGACATATTTTGTATGAAGGGAGGATATGGACACGTTTTATGTGTCCTTTAATAGCGAGTTGCTGTCTATGGTGTAGCTGTAGGTCTATAATGTAATCATTGGGAAACTTTAATTGTCGCCAAATGGTGAAATATGTTTTAAATTTACCGACATATCATATCATTTTCAGTATAGCCAACGCGTTAGACCACTTGGTCTGTTATTATTCTGGTGGAATATGTGGACATAATCCTTTCATGTTGCCCTTTGGTTTGTTGAACTTGATTAATAGACCGGTGGGATTTCTGAAATATGTGATTGTTAGAGGCATTTGGGGGTAAAAGTCGGGAACCAGGCCATTTTACATAATTCAAGGGTGCTGAATCAGAAAAACACGGTTCCCAAGCAAAATTCTTAGTGCTTAACCTCCTAATTTGCATATCAAAATGGCTGCCGATTTTGAAGTATTTCTTAAACAACTCTATAACAAAGCAAGCAAATCTGACAAATAAAGTGTATATATTTATGTTCTGAGGGTCATACAATGTGTGGAAGATATTTGTAATGTAATAAATGTAAATAAATATGCAAATTAGAGGCCACCATTACATAAAATGATGTACCGTAGTACTCAAACGGTGCAAAAGGTGCATCCCCCTTATTTTGTTCCTAATTATCTGTATTTTTGCCATCCTTAGGACATCTAAAATACATACTTTTTCCCCATGCTAAATGTTTAGTTTTTGACCTTCTAATCTGCATATTTGAATGGCTGCCAAATTGGCAAATTCGCACCTTTATCTTCAATAACTCTGTGGCCAGGCAAGCAAAATTGACAAATGAAGTGTCTATATACATTTTCTACAATGTGAGTAAAGAATTTGTAAGTAATATAATATGATAATATAATATAATATAATAATCAGCCTACTCCGAAATATGCAAAATAGCGGCCCCCATAACAGATAACGGTTTAGTACTCTAAAGATACTGTATTGGCCATTGTTGAACGAAAGTCTAGACACTAGACCACATTCATACAAGGAGGTTGATCATCACTCCGTTGCTGACATGCACACATGGCTGTGCATCGTAACCCAGATTTCCGGCATTTGCAACGACGTGTTGTGCATTGCTTATGGCATGCACATGAAATCATTTCTATAGGCTATACTAGCATGGAACAGGTTGGACTAGGCTAGAGTAGGTTGTACTAGACTCTAATACTCTCTATTAGGCTTTACTAGTCCCTTGTCAGCCCTGTAGATACTCAGACCATAGGGACTAACCACTGTGTACACAGGCCATAGCTTGTGTGTGCACGAGCAATAGTTTTGCATGAACCTTTGTAGACCATAGTACAGATCTGCCTTGTACAGCCTAATATAGCCTAGTACAGCCTAGCAAAGCCTACTAGAGATTAAAAAATCACACCCTGTGTGAAGGTAGCGGCGCCTTTGATACATTTTGTCATTGATATGTGTTTATAATGTGTTTATAGCCATGTGTCGCGTGAAGCTTGACCAATCACTTTGTTGACGCACCTGACCAATCAGAACGTTGACGCACACGGACAAAGTCAGGTATAGAGCGGCTAGAGCCGCTAAAAAGCCTATTAGAGACCAGTAGAGTCTAGTACTGTACAGCCTAGTACATCCAAGACTAGTCCAGCCTTTTGGGAGAACATACTAGGGGAGGGTGGTATAGGCTATACTAGCATGGAACAGGCCGGACTAGGCTAGACTAGGTTGTAATAGGCTGTACTAGACTCTAATAGGCTCTATTAGGCTGTACTAGGCTCTTGTCCGCCCTGTAGATCCTCAACCCATAGGGACTAACCACTGTGTACACGGGCAATAGCTTGTGTGTGCACAAGAAATAGTTTTGCATGAACATATGTAGGCCAAAGTAAAGTACTGCCTTCTATAGCCTAATAGAGCCCAGTAAAGCCTAGCAACGGCTGCTAGAGCTGAAAGCAGACCATTAGAGCCCAGCAGAGACTAGTACAGTAAAACCTAGTACACCCAGGTCTAGCCTAGTCCAGCCTGGTGGGAGAACATAATAGGGGAGGGGGTACCAGGCTATGCTAGGACTGATAAGGCTGGACTAGGATAGATGAGGCTGTACTAGGCTGTACTAGACTCTAATAGGCTATATTAGGCTGTACTATGCTCTTGTCAGCCCTGTAGATCCTCAACCCATAGGGACTAACCACTGTGTACACGGGCAATAGCTTGTGTGTGCACGAGCAATAGTTTTGCATGAACCTTTGTAGACCATAGTACAGATCTGCCTTGCACAGCCTAATAGAGCCTAGTACAGCCTAGCACAGCCTACTAGAGCTTAAAACAGCCTATTATAGACCAGTAGAGTCTAGTATAGTACAACCTACAGTAGTACACCCATGACTAGTCCAGCCTTTTGGGAGAACAGAATAGGGGAGGGGGTACAAGGCTATGCTAGGACTGATAAGGCTGGACTAGGATAGATTAGGATGTACTAGACTATACTAGGCTCTATTAGGCTGTGCTAGGCTCTTGTCAGCCCTGTAGATACTCAGACCATTGGGACTAACCACTGTGAACACGGGCAATAGCTTGTGTGTGCACGATCAATAGTTTTGCATGAACCTTTGTAGACCATAGTACAGATCTGCCTTGTACAGCCTAATATAGCATTGTACAGACCAGCACAGCCTACTGGAATTTAAAACAGTCTATTAGAGACCAGTAGAGACTACAACATCAAAGCCTAGTACACCCAGGTCTAGCCTAGTCCAGCCTTTTGATGGAACAGACTAGGGGACGGCGATATAGGCTATACTAGCATGGAACAGACTGGACTAGTTAAGACTAGGTTGTACTAGGCTCTATTAGGTTGAACTAGGCTGTGCTAGTCCCTTGTCAGCCCTGTAGATACTCAGACCATTGGGATTAACCACTGTGTACACGGGCAATAGTTTGTGTGTGCACCACCAATAGTTTTGCATGAACATGTGTAGGCCAAAGTAAAGTACTGCCTTCTATAGCCTAATAAAGCCAAGTACAGCCTAGCAAAGCCTGCTAGAGCTGAAAACAGACTATTAGAGCCCAGCAGAGTCTAGTACAGTAAAGCCTAGTACACCCAGGTCTAGCCTAGTCCTAGGACTAGGCAGTAATAGGCTGGACTAGGCTGTACTAGGCAGGGCCCATCGGGGGTGGGGGGGGGACACAAGCCTGTATGGCAATCAACTGAAAAGTTAGGCTACATAGCTTAAACAATTTCAGCCTTTCCCTGTTGGCCGTCTAAGCGCATCTAGGAAGTTTCATAGGTTTTCGATGCTGGGAATTGGAGTTATGGCTGTTTAAAGCCCAGCCAATAGGAACACAGAGGGGCGGGGCTTAATACATTTCAGCTAGTCCCTGTTGGCCGTCTAAGTGTACCTATAGCCATCCCCATCCCACTCTATATAGTTGTGTTGAAAGTAGTTTGTGTTCAGTTATCAGTACCAGTTCTGTGGCTCTAACTCATTCTGGGGGTGAGTTATACATGGGGGCAATTCATTTTTTGGTCATCAGGGGCCAAATGTACCAGGATTTTTCCATGATCTAAATATGTATTTTAGATGTCTTAAGGATGGTAAAAATACAGATAAGTAGAAATAAAATAAAATAAGGGGGATGCGGATGAATCACTTTAAGTATGAAACCGTTTTCTGTAATAGTGGCCTCTAATTTGCATATTTATTTACATTATTTACATTTATTTACATATATTACATTATAAATACCTTCCACACATTGTCTGACCCTCAGAATATAAATATATACACTTTATTTGTCAGATTTGATTGCTTTGTTATAGAGTTATTTAAGAAATACTTCAAAATCGGCAGCCATTTTGATATGCAAATTAGGAGGTTAAGCACTAAGAATTTTGCTTGGGAACCGTGTTTTTCTGATTCAGCACCCTTGAATTATGTAAAATGGCCTTGTTCCCAACTTTTACCCCCAAATGCCTCTAACCTCCTTATAGAAGGCCTTTTTTCTGAAATCCCTCCTGTCTATAACCCATTCTTTAGTTTTTCATGACATGTAGGGGATAAATGCCCCCCCCACCCTTTGTGATGCAACATTTATTATTATAGCTAACATAGGCCTATAGGCGTATTAGTCTAGCAGCTATATAAAATGAATGTGTAATTTTCTGTACAATATTAAGGTCCTAACTACTCCAATAGAGACATGAGCTGGGTGGGGGTTAATAAGACATGCCATATCCTGTTGAACATTTGTTGATCATTAATTGGAAACCAGCTAAGAGCAAGTAGTTTTGGGAAAGAGGACACACGTCTAAATAATAGCCTATATATGTGTAGCCTAATAGGTTTCCTGAAAATCGAAACCATTGGTTCTCAAAGTGGGGTCCGGGGACCCCCAGGGGTACTTGAGGGAGTTCCAGGGGGTCCCCAGCTAAATGATAGATTAGGCACCAAATGGACCCTTATGGATCTGTAACTCTGAGAGTGTACAAATGGAACCAAATGGACCCTAACGGGTCCATTTGGTTCCATTTGTACACTCTCAGACTTAAATTGACATAGATTTTACAATATAAATTGGGGTCCAAGGGATAGAAATGCCATTAAATGGGGGTCTGTAGCCCTAATGCATGTCAAACTGGGGGTCCTTGAAATTAAAATGGTTGAGAATCACTGCTAGAGAGATGTAAAAATCTTCTCTTATGGGGGTCCCTGGCTTATCTTTTCAAATGGGGGTCCGCGGGCTAATAAGTGTCAATTTGGGGGTCCTTGACATGAAAAAGTTTGAGAACCACTGATCTAAACTATGAAAAACTAAAATGAAAAAGGTGTCCAATGTAAACAGTACACATTTACATCTTTAAATCTTTAAGTCAGTCTCCATGTGAACACTTTATATAGCCTAAACCTGGGGCTTGAATGTGAGTTATCATAAATATGATTACAGCCTTTTAGGATGAGCTGTTCAGCTCCTTGGCCAAAGGGTTGGGGGAGAAGCTACAGCTGTAGACGTGTTGATAGGCATGAATCATTATTCCAGAACAGAACAGAAAAAAGGTCATTTTGGAGTAAATACCTGTCCTAGGCTATACTGTAGGGCAGTGGTTCCCAAACTGTTTAGCTCAAGACCCAAAAGAGAAATTATATGTTTGCCTGTGACCCAAACTACTGAAAATTGCAGATCTACAAGCACATCAACATGTCTGCTTTGTGAGCTTGTAGATCTGCTATTTTCACTACTTCTTAAACCTTCTTTAAATGTATTTATGGAAATTAGTAGATTTTTTCATTTCATTCATGAAATACTTTTGAAAAATGTTGGACTTGTTTTTATATTGATGAAAAGTTCAGATTTTTTGTTAATAAACTTTTTAAAATCTTTTGCAATGAAAATGTATCCGCAACCCACAAATGGGTCCCGACCCACTGTTTGGGAAACACTGCTGTAGGTGAACTACTGCGAAAGTGGTCACGTGATTGTACTGTACATGACGATCAGCAGTATTTCTTATGTTTACCATACTGCAAAACTTTAAAAAAAACAACAACAAAAAACGTACTGCTAAATGCAAACAAGTCATAGTAAATCATTACTATACTATGATTATGATTATTATTATGATTTTGATTATTATGGAAGAGATTATTTTACCTTCTTTTAGGCCGAAGGAAGGTAGGAAGAAAATGGGAAAGAAGGGCAGAAGATAAATGTGTTAATGAAGGAATGAATGAAGGAGGGGGAGAATATTCACTAATAACTGTACTCTGTCTTAGAGAATGTATGCTGAGAAAACTGTGACAGATGGGAAGATGGGTGAGTACCATGTCCTATACACAATCTCTCTCTCTCTCTCTCTCTCTCTCTCTCTCTCTCTCTCTCTCTCACCTCCTCAATCTCTCTCTCTCTCTCTCTCTCTCTCTCTCACACACGCACGCACGCACGCACGCACGCAAAGCACGCACGCACGCACGCACGCACGCACGCACGCACGCACGCACACACACACACACACACACACACACACACACACACACACACACACACACACACACACACACACACACAATTGTGTAGAGAACAACTCGAGATTGCAACAATTGCAATAATTACCTGTGATATTGCAAAAACAAGTTTCAAAATTCTCTATGGTTTACACACACACACACACACACACACACACACACACACACACACACACACACACACACACACACACACACACACACACACACACACACACACACACACACACGCAGTGATTTGCTAGCCATGTTGACTGTCTGTATTTGGGACCATGCAGTAATCCTGACTGTTAACTATTAACTGGTTTGTGTTCCTGGTAGGCTTGTCTTTGTATTTCAAATTGCTATTGCAGTGATTCTCAACCTAGGCCGCGGGCCCTCAAAATAATCATATTGTAACTGGGAACCCCCCCACCCTGATAAGCACTTGGAATGTAGGAGTTGAGGCATTACATTTAGTTTGACTCGGTTCCACAGATAAATATTGTGAAAATAGCAGATCTACAAGCTCACAATGCCTCGCATAACTTGTAGATCGGCTATCTTCACAATTTTTGCCTATTTCCTATTTTATTTGATACTTTGGCCAATGTTTGACCAGTTTTTATAGTATAGTTTGTTGATTACTTTTGATGCAGTAAGGCTCTTTTTTCTTTTCGTCCTTTCTTTTTCTTTCTTTTTTTTAGCTACAGTATTAAAAAGGTCTTAAAAGTCCTTAAATTGTCACTTCACTGTCATCTGGGGACCCCTACAAAATCATGTGGGGACCCCCTTGTGTGTTCCAACCCACAGGTGGAGAACCACTGTGCTAAAGGGCTGCTAACCTGTATTTTCTTCAACAGAATATGCACTGTTATGCTGCGTTCACATGGGCAGATACAAAGATACAAAAATGCACTGTATATTTGTTGTATCTGTTTGTCTGTATCTCAACACGGTCGTTGACATCATCAAACACTGCGTCATCGGAGCTACAGTTATAGTTTTGTATCTTTGTATCTGGAAGTTGAACCCAGCTCAACTTGAATTTGAAGCTTTGTATCTTTTGTAGCAGCTACAAACGTTGGATGTTGCTTTGTAACTTCATGTCGCTGGCTTCCATTGAAAATGAATGGTAGACTGTATCTTTGTGAGCTTGTAGATCGGCTGTTTTAGTGTAGACAGGACAACTGAACAAAGTACAGTATATAGGGTTTAAGTGGTTAAAGTTCCCACTTCTGATACAACCTCATGACTATATTGACATCTGCATTTGGCATTGACTGTACAGTATATTAGTAGGAACACACTCTTTCCTGGCATAGTACAAACAATACATGTAACTGACTGGCCATGTGAATGTTACCTGATCGGTTCTCCTTCGAGACCTTTCTTTCCATCATAATTATCAGTGAAACAACACATACGTATATGCATAACCAAATAATCCAACTCTCTAGCTTCCTTCCTGCCATGTTGCTTTTGGCTGAGTAGTCATACAGTCTTTCCACATAAAGGACGTTAGCCTGAGCTTTTACAGCAGCTATATGGCTCATAATCTACTCACATTATGTACTCATAAAGATCAGTGTAATCGTCCCCCTATCTTGGTGCTGAGCCAAACTGTAAGGACAGTGATTTAATTTAAGAAAAGGCTGGCAACTCACTTTTACTGCTTCAAAGTTTATTTACAGTGTAAATGAACTGTATGACGTTTCGATACTCACAGATCTTCTTCAGGTTTTTAACCCGGAGGAGATCCGTCAGGATCAAAAGGTCATAAATGAAGTTTGGAACAGTAAAAACTGAGTTGGGACCAATCATAATGTACATACGGGACACTGATGTTCTTAGAGAGAGCAAGATAAGATTATTTATTTCGTTATAGCCCTTGAACTAAATGCCTTACTGTACAATGTACAGTGTTATTATAACACTGGGAGTGTACGAATGTAACAAAATGGACAAAAAGGACAAGAGTCCATTTGGTTACATTACACTCTTGGAGTTACACATGGATAAATAAACACTGGATTTTAGTGGGTAGTGTGTTCTCTGAAACACAAGTTGTCAGTATGACAAATGTCACTGTCACTGACATATTCCTGCATATTCATTGCAATTTTAATGTTTCAATGATTCTGAACAATGTGTGCTTTTAAAAGACCACTGTTATTAAAAATTGGCCCACATATTTGAGGATGTATTTTCTCTGGACCCTTGGATTTGTGGGGCCTGGAGTCTTGACAAACTTGACCAATGACCAACTTTCTATTAACCTGTTATAACCTACAGTATAACAGTTTATTTATTTGTTTACGTGTGGCTCTTAAAGGGAGGTCCTGGCTAGTCATGGTGGTCCCCAGCAAAATGATAAGTAGTTTAATTTCACTATAATTCAATTCACTAGAAGTCATTACAATACAAATTAATGTTCTAACAATGATTCAAAATAACAACTAATACATTTTTCATGTACAATTATGGCATTTAAACAGTACAATTTCAACCTAAACGTGTCGAATATATCATCATCATATTTCATATTACATGTTGCTGAAGCAGAACCGTTTGAAATGGGGGCTATGGCCTATTGGAAATCAATTTGGTAGTCTGTGACATAAAAAGGTTGAAAACCCCTGACCTACAGTATTAAACTAGCCTAGATTATTATTATCTAGGTCCTCATAAAGAAATAACATTATACTTCAGTCAAAATTCTTACATTCTTTCACAATAATGTGGGCAATATTTTCTTTGATGTACCCCAACTTAATTTGCTGAAGAATACTCACCTTTTGGATGAATTTAGGATGTCTTCTTGTCTTCTATACACATTTTCCCTTGTCCTGGCTTTGTCTTATGGAAGATAGGCCACCCAGTGGCTTTGTGACTGTCAGCCGGCTGTTGGGAATTACAGGGAAGCAGTCATAGTCTAGGCTAGGTGTGGCACTGTTTATGTATGTGTGTGTGTGGGTGGGTGTGTGTTTAAACATACATACGATAAGTGTGAGTGTCTGTGTTTGTCATTGGGGTTGCTGTTGTTATTATTGTAGACATGGTGTGGTTGCAGTGACTATTACTTGCTTGCTGTACATACGGTACTTGTGTGAACATGCACACAGAAAGACATACAGTATACAGTACACATGTGCACCCCCATGTACACACAGCCACAAGAGTGCCTCTCAGATGCTCTGCTGAGTGCACGTGTACATACTTGACATACCCATTGCTATTGTTACCATTACAATAAGTCATGACGCAGTTGTATTTTTGTTGGATGAGTGATATTAGTGATTATTAGAGAGAGAGAGAGAGAGAGAGAGAGAGAGAGAGAGAGAGAGAGAGAGAGAGAGAGAGAGAGAGTTGACGGTAGATAGGAAGTTATGAACAGGAAGGGAATTCTCAGGTACACATTCTATGCATAGTCATTGCCTCTGGCAAATGCCAAGGATGAGTTAAATGTCACAGAACAGGATGGATAACAAGGTATGCACTGCAGTACGAGGTCACCATGCGAGTGCATTATCCATGCTTATACGTACCATGGCTAACTGTCCAAATACAATGGATTAGAAGTTTAGAAACCTGGGCTCTCAGTGGTAAAGTACCTGCCCACCACCGCAGACTTTGTGGATTCTAATCCACCATTGTGCATCCAGCTTTGTCAAGCGTCTATACGAGCACAATTGGCCGTGTTCGGGGAAAGGAAGCCGGGCGGGGAGGGAGATATTTGTCACAGCACATATTCCTATACGGGCTGGGACGGCACCAGTCAGCAGGGAGTGTTGGGCGGAAGGAGTAGGACTCTACGTCCTCCCGGTGGGGGCTCCTCACTGGCAGGTGAGTCGGTAGGGTACAACACCAGTAACAACACACAAATGTGCGTGGGGAGGAATCAATTGCATAACGACTAAATGGAGAGAAAAATTAGTAAAACGAAAAAAGAAGACAGTAACACAACCATGGTCTTCACTGGGAGAACAATAATAAAGTAAAACGTTTAGTGAATTACTACTACATAACATGAGTTTTACACAAATATGAAATGTGAAAAATTATCCTTCACCATACAGTTGCATTGCTATGCACAGCCCATCAGAGAGGATACAATTCTACCACAATTCTTCTAGACACAGAGGGCAACATGCATTTCAGCAAACACTTTGAGACCTTGTTGTTCATCTTAGCTCATTTCTAAAATTTGACCGCTCTTCTTCAGGAACTAGCCACCCTAACCTGTACTGGCATCGCTGGATTAAGAACCCCTAAAAAGGGGTGGAAGTACGTATTTAGTAATGCCGCGCTGTCAATCAGTTGTTGTTGTTGCTGTTGTTTCCACACTTTGTCCATCTTTCTGCCATTTCGGCTACTAACCATGAATCAAGGTCTCCATCATTGCCAAAAAATATTAAATGTTACATTAGCAAAGTCTTCCATAGTTCTGTTTCATTCATAATGTAGCTAGTATTGTATTCTTGTCACCAGGTGTCACTAATTACAAGCCAGACTACTTCCATGAATTAACAGTACATTGTACAGTATGATGTAAGCATTGATAATTTTTATTCCATCCATCATCTTCATCCGTTTATCTGGAGTCGGGTCGCTGAGTTAACAGTTCCAGCAGAGAATCCCAGACTTCCTTGGGCCACATTAGCCACTTCCAACTAGGGGCTCCCGAGGCGTTCCAAGAACAGTGTGGAGATAATCCCCCCATCTGGTCCTTGATCAATCCCGTCGCCTCCTCCCAGTGAGATCTGCACTGAGGACCCAGGAGGCATCCGAACTAGATGCCCGTACCACCTTAAGTGGGTCCTTCCTTTCCACTTAAAGGAGCAGCGGCTCTACTCCGAGTCTCTCGTGTCTTTCCTTGCTCTCCTTGTTCTCCTTGTCCCCCCACTTCTTCTTTTCCTTTCTCTTTCTAAAAACAACAAAAACAATGGGTGACTGAGCTTCTTACCCTATCCCTACTTTTTTTAGTTGTGAGCAAATTCTACAGACCTGTTTCACCTGTTCATGTTCACAGCAGAGTTATGTTAAGTGTTCTGACATTTTTCTGTGCTCTAAATAATCTTGTAATTCTTAAAATTGTATTTGGATGATGTGTGACAACTGGAGAGTTCACTCAGTTGTAACATCAATTGCTGTAACTTCTGATGGCTGAGAAGAAAATAAATTATTAAGACAAATGCTTTGTTGCAGGTGGCGTGCCCAAAACATTTACATTTATTTTTGCTACATTTATGAGCTGAGATCCTCGAGGTAGGCATCCCTCTTGGTTGTTCCTAAAAAGTGTCTCATTAACTGCAGGACTCTCATTTGTTTGCCACATGTGGCTCTGAGGCTTTGCTGTGGATTCTTTCGACACAGAGGGACACAGTCAGGTAGATGGTACAAACAACAAGTTTATTGTAGAGACGGCAAGATGTTGCAAGGCAGAGCAGATGGAATTGTGCTGTCATGACAGAGGCTCTCCCGAGAGTGTGTGGATGGATGGCTGTATGTATCGAAGCACATCAGGTGTGTCTTGTCACGCCCAGCTCAGTGTCTAATTAGTTTGGCCCAGGCCAGACGTGACTGCTTATCATCTCTACACCACATAGTTAGACAAAATAAACAAGCTCACAAAAGGTTACTACTTTTTCTTTACAAAATAAAGATAATAGATTCTAACTAATTTAGAAAATTAGCCCAACATTAATGTTTAACATCATTTTTGTTATTAAATTGTTCAATTGTGATATTATAAAACATACTAAAACAGACCACTGAAACTCATTGTAGAAAATAAACTTGGTGGAGATAAGCTGTTTTTTTTATGAGATTTAAATGCCTTATGATTTAGATTGATAAAACAGTTTAATAATCTTGCATAGTGAACAGCATGAATTACAAAGACAAAGCATTTATTGGCAATACTACTACATAATGCTTGGATTTCTGCACGTGTGCACTCACTCACTCACTCACTCACTCACTCATTCTCTCTTGCTCTCTCTGTGTGTGTCTCTCTCTCTCCCTGTGTCATTCATACACACACACATGCACACAAGGAGATCTCAGGTAGATGGGGACAATAGCATGTTTGTTCTGTGGAGTGCTGTGCAGAAGGGTGGAGGAGGGTTGGGTGAAGTGAGAGGGTAGCAGAGAAAGGAAAGGATATGAGGTGGAACAGAGAGGTAGAGGCAGGGCTGTGCTGGTGGTGAGGTGCAGGGTGGAGGGAATGTTGGGGGTATTTCCTGGAACCCCCAACTGGCAGTACAAAAAGACAAGCAGGAATGTTCCCATATGGTAATATAATAATAATTTTACGGTAATGCTCGGTATACTGCAGCAGCTGTCTAGAGACTCACATACAGTACACTATACTCACTACTCTCACTTCCTTCCTCTGCACTAGCTGTACTTTTTCTTTTTTTTACCCTGTTGTCTGTCATTACACCCTTCTCTCTCTTTCAATCTCTCTCTCTTTTATTCTCTCTCTCTCTCTCTTTCATTCTCTCTCTCTCTCTCTGCTGACCCCTCGACCCCTGTCCATACTCACAATCCAGGAGTTCCTGGAAGACTAACAGTGCTAATCAGGCTGATCGTGACCTTAAAAAGATAGGATTGAGGAAATGGAGGATAATAGAGGGATATGAAGAAGCAACCTAGAAGCAGAGGTGATGCGAGAGAGGTAGAGAGACGTGTATGACAAAGATAGACAGGTTGAAGGGAGATCAAGGAGCAGTGGTAAGGTAGACATGGTGGAGGTGGAGAGTGAAATGTTTTCTGAGGTGGTATACTCTGTAAAAAGATTGAGAACCACTGGTCTGCAGTACGCCAGCCACCGTCGGTTAACCCCATGGTTCTGTAGAAGTGTATCCCCATGACTTGACTTACACAAACCAGAACAAAATCTTGTAATCTGTAGACAGTGAATGAGGGAGGGAGACAAAGTGAATGGTACTGTAGTAGCGGGGATTAGGTGAAAGACAAACTGAAAGGCACTGTAACAGAGGACATAGGTGAAAGACAAAGTGAAAGGAACAGAGGAGATAGATGAAAGACAACGTGAAAGGTACAGTAATGGAGGAGATAGATGAAAGACAAAGTGAAAGGTACACTAATAGAGGAGATAGGTGAAAGAAAGGTACTGTTGTAGAGATGTGAAAGAAAAGAGTGGATTTGGTTGTAACGTCAGTTGAGAAAGGAGCAGGAAGGAAGTCAGCTGTGTAGAATGTTGTCTTTTATTTGATAGGGAACATTTCATTCTTATCTACTCGTGTTGTTTTTTTTACACAAAATTTGTGAACGCATTCCCCCTATTCTTCCAGTTATCCCATGGTTGGCTGGCTTAACAAAACCAAACTAAACTAAACTAAACTAAACAAAACAAAACAACACAAATCAAAACACTGTACACATGAGCAGAAATGTTGTGTAAGTTGTTACAGGGGAGGATATATAGAGATTTTGTTTATTTTAATTGTAAATAGTTGAGAACATAATTCGCTTTGAATGGGCCACAATTAGATGTGATGATGATAGATTTTTCAGGATTTTCACTCTACTTTTAAACGGCATTTCTGAGAAGTACTGACTGAAATGGTTATACGTGTGAGAAATAATTTTCCAATATAGGTAGGTGGTAGGTAGCCTTCATGAACCACCAGCTGAACATGCAACTTCAATATTTAGCGCTGCTTGTGGCAGGACTGTAAGGATGAATATGTTGACCTGTAGGTCTATCCAACACTTTGGTCCTTAACAAGATGTCTAGAAAACTGGCTGGCCATGGAATTTGTTGTGCACATTCATGTTCCCCTGATGAACTTTACCGATTTTGGTGACCCTCTGGCCCTTTCCTCTAGCACCACCTGTAGCCCTTAGTGTGTACTTGCACACAAGATATCTCAAAATGGAGCAGCGCGTCTCTTAACTTTTTGATGTTTTTCATGTGATCAATGATACAGTCCATGATTGTTATTCAAAAGTAAAGAGTGATTTAAGTGTACGTCCAACTGAAGTGGTCATTAGTAGACAATGGCCAGGTTTCGATTTATAATCAGAACTTTGAGGGATGTCTCTAAAATAACGAATGTTAGGGGCAAATATCTAACTAACTAACTAACTAAAACATTTTTATTTTATTTAAAATAAACAATAGCCGAGTGGGCTTTCTCTCTCTGTGTGTGTGTGTGTGTGTGTGTGTGTGTGTGTGTGTGTGTGTGTGTGTGTGTGTGTGTGTGTGTGTGTGTGTGTGAGAGCGAGAGAAAGATCACTGCTGATTATGTGGTCCAACACTTTCACTCACTCACTGCGCGCACACACACACACGCACACACGCACACACACACACACACACACACACACACACACACACACACACACACACACACACACACACACACACACACACACACACACACACACACACACACACACACACACACACACACACACACACACACACACACACACACACACACACACACACACACACACACACACACACACACACACACACACACACACACACACACACACACACACTCTACACACTCTAATTGTATAGAGAACAACTCGAGATTGCAACAATTGCAATACTTACCTGTGATATTGCAAAAACAAGTTTCAAAATTCTCTATGGTTTTGGAAAACATGTTTATTTTAGCCTATATTTATCTCATTAACATAAGTAATACTAATAATTACATTGAAAAATGCATGATTTGTGATTACAATAATCATTGGTTGTGGCCCCCACAGATGTGCAGCAGTATGCTTTCATTGGATCTCAGACCCTTCCTTATGGGAGCTCAGCTCCCACTGGCTCCCACATAACTCAAATCAGACTCAGCAACAGTGGTGGAAAGTAACTAAGTACATTTACTCAAGTACTGTACTTAAGTACAATTTTGAGGTATCGGTACTTTACTTGAGTATTTCCAATTTCCAATACTTTTACTACTACTCCACTACATCTCAGAGGCAACTATTGTACTTTTACTCCACTACATTTATTTGAAAACTTTAGTTATTAGTTACTTTTCAGATATAAATTATGATATAATGAAACATACATTAACCACTTTAACCCTATTTTATACCTAGCCGATCTACAAGCTCACAACGCGTTGCATCGCGACGCGTTGTGAGCTTGAAGATCTGCTATTTTCAAATATTTAGTACTTTTACTTTTGGTACTTTAAGTACATTTTGATGCCAATACTTTTGTACTTTTACTCAAGTAAATTTTGAATTCTGGACTTTTACTTGTAACAAGAGTATTTCTATATTGCAGTATTGGTACTTTTACTTAAGTAAAGAATTTGAGTACTTTTTCCACCACTGCTCAGCAACCAATAAATCCATAATCATGGAGCTCATGCATACCCACAGCTCACTGAGCCCAACACACCCTTATTGTTGGAAAACCTCTCCTCTATTATATAACAAACAATAAAAAAAAAAAAAGCTTTAAAGGCTTTTTATTGCAGGACAGTAAAGAGACAGGAAAGTGGTGGAAACGTGGAGACACGTCTGAATCCAGATTCAAACTCAGATCCACAGTGTGCTAATTCGCTGCTCCACCAGGCTGTTATATACTGTAACCATCAACATAAACAGTAATTCTGTCATCAGTGGTGTGTTCTAGATGTTTTCGGAGGGCATACGATATGCTCGACATGCGCGTGGTCGTGGTTTCGCTTGTGCGTGGTCAATGGATAAATTGGTTAGTAGAGGCTACGCTTTTTTTCAAACAATTCTGCACGTCATACTACGTATATAGCGTAATACGGTAGACCACACCACTGTCTGTTATACACATATAACAGACAGTGTATGTGTATAACAGACAAATGCAAGTTTATTCTGCTCTGATCACCTGTTTTTTTCATAGTTGTGGGTTTAAATAGCTCAATGTTTTTTATTGTTGAATGTAATATCACAATTTCTATTTAGTTTAGACTTCTAGAATTTAATTTCTCATCTATCTTGATTATACTGACATGCTGTATGAGTTATGACACAACATGGACTTCCGTCGTGGTAGGGTGAAGTAGTCAATTGTTTATTATCTGATCTGAAGAAGTACAAAAAATGTTGTGCAAAGTGTGAGAATAGGTGTGCTGTTTTTAATATATGCTGCAGATAATTGAAATGGGAAACAATAACATAAGAGAGACATGGGAAAGCTTTTGTTGCTACAGTACAAGTGACATACATAGTCAGGTGCACCCTATCCTTCCTTCCCTGTACAACCACTGTAACTCCCAGCCGGATCTGCACAGCTTTTGTCAGTTTGCACCTCCCTCCCTCCCTCCCTCCCTGTCTGTCTGTCTGTCTGTCTCTACTCACTCTCTTATCCTTCCTGCTTTCCTCAGGACAACCACAGGTCCCATCAAATGGTCAATAAAAACACATATCCTCTGCTTCTGAGTTCTTCCCAGCCCCATCCCCTCTCACCAGGCCCCAGCAATGCCCATGAAAGGGCAATTTGTCACGTTTAACTATACTATAGTATTACAAGCTTGTTTTATAGGTTATTTTTGAATGTGCCTTGTGTGAATATGCCATGTCATATTTGTCAACTATGTTTGGTATTGGGTCAGTGTTTTGAGATGTTTTAGTGGACCTGTGTTATTGCCAAGGATATCTATCTGGATTCGAATGGATTTGAATATGCACTGTTATGCTATCAGATTCACTGTCTGACAAATGAGGAAATATAGACTTGCTTCTCTCTATAGAAATTGAGAAATTAGTGATGTGGCAAACCTTACCACATGTATGAACTTTGCAACCCAGTCATGATGAATTGCTGTTGGACTTGACATAATCTTCTGTCCATATCAACAGGGTTAACCCCAGCCTCCTGCCTTTGTGTTCCTTGTTGATCTAACTATAAGGATAAGGAATGTCAGATACATTTTTTTAAATGATGTAAGGTAGAACTGTAAAAGCTGTATAACACTGATGAATTGCTGGTATGCTATAAATTCTTGCAGATATTTACAGATATGTACAGTACATGAACAGATAAAGGTTGGAAATGTGTTTTCCCCCCATTATTCATGAACTTATCGGGAGCTTATCATTTCAGTTCTTATCATTTTTAAATAATTTTCTTATAATAGTACAGTTTCACTCTTGAATAACTACTGTAGCTCCGATATGTAGTAGTGTTGGTTCATGAATGTTGACTATTGTGACCCTCACGTTAATTGGATTAAACTTTTACTAGACCAAATGTCTGCTATGTGTGCTAATAGAGCAACACTATAGTTAATCAAGCATTGATACAACTATGAAATAGAGCAAAGAATCCTGGTAAAGAATTGGGAAAACTGTTGATGTATGATGTTTTGGTGTGGTCAGAGTACACATTGTCATGGTTTGAATGAGCCCTGGGGAGTCCGTGGCAGGCATGGAAATGGAGATATTGGAGAAAAGAAAGGAAAGGTGGTGAAGAAGAGGAAGAAGGTAGTTGCGTAATCGTTCTGACCTATGGTAGGTCAGAACGAGTATTATAGGGGCAAACTGTGTTGGAATGTAACATATCATTGCCAACTGACAAGATTTTTTAAAACTTCATCAGCTCATATCTTAAAAATCAAATCCAGCGTCTTGTTCTGGAAACCAGGCAAATAAACACATTGCTATTTTTGTCACATGGAACCCGGCCAGGTTTTGAAATCCATGTTAGTTTCCAAAAATATTTGTGTACACCCTGGCTTACTGACAATGTACACACATTCGATCTTCTAAGCTGTTGTGAGTCAAGTTAAGTGATATGTTTTTGTAAAAAAAAAACGTATCAGCTCTTTAGTAAAAAAATATTTTTAGGTTGAATACAGATTTTATTCAACCATATTCAACGCCACAAATATCAATTATCAACTTCAATGTATTGTATTGTGTCATCACTTCCAATTTCACTTGTTTATCCTGTGTCTTGTATCAGTTCTCTCTCTCCTGATTGAAATTGTTATCCTGATCTGTAAAAACATTTTCTGTTAACTAAAGAGCTGGAGAGACGGTGAAACCCCTGTTACTGAACAAACACTCTACGTAGCAATAGAGCGAGCTATTTAATACTTATTTATTACAAAAATATTGTTATTTTAACACAAATATATCATTTACACCCCCTTTAAGTGAGAAGGTGAGGTTATTGGGGAAGCAGGGTCAGTCAGACTGAGGGAAAGAACACTGGAACTATTTAAAACAGTAGCTTAATCTTAAAAAATATCAGGTAGTTTATCAAAACATTGGCAGTTTCTGATTCTTTTCCAAGTTTAGTTTATCAGTTAAATATATCCTGTGGGGCATGTTGACAAACTCAGCACAAGGGCAGAAACACGCAGCTCATAAAAACACACAACACAGCTGGCATCATGTTCTATAACACTGCTCTAGCTTGGTGGAGAAATGTTAGACTTTGGACTATTGAGTTAGTCAGTATCATTTGTTCATTTCAGAATGTGCTAGTCTGAAGATACTGTATGTTATGTTGAACCGCTTGTATCTGAACAGGTACTGGATTCCAGTCAGAAACATAAATATTGGAACAGTTTTTTTTTTGCTGATGTCATCATTGTGAAAATCATGACATCAAGCAAAAATGAAGGGAGTGAGAGTGTTCTTTTTCCTAGAATATATGCCAACCAACCCATACTAGTGCTCACTGGCTAAATATTTACACACTGGATTATAAGGGATTTATGTATTATGTGCTCATCAATACAGTATGCATGCATGCTTACATGTTGTATGTGAACATGTCAGTTTATGTAAAGCAATTAATGCTTAATGTGCATGTGTGTGTGTGTGTGTGTGTGTGTGTGTGTGTGTGTGTGTGTGTGTGTGTGTGTGTGTGTGTGTGTGTGTGTGTGTGTGTGTCTCTCTACAGGCGCCAGGGGGATCGCTCTCACCTGTGTGTTGACCCCGTGTAGGATGTTTGGGGTGTGTGTGTCACTGATGATGTTGGGAGCTGTGGGAGCTGCTGTCTGGGCTGTCGGTGAGACCACACACACACTCACTCCAAAACACACACATGCATGCATGCACGCGCGCACGCACGCACGCACGCACGCACGCACGCACACACACACACACACACACACACACACACACACACACACACACACACACACACACACACACACACACACACACACACACACACACACACACACACACACACACACACACACACTCACACACACACGCGCGCATGGCATGAACACACCCACACACACATTATAGAACAATTCTTAATGTGTTTTAACAGTGCACATAAACTCTATTTGGAGGATACATTTCTAAATCTGTTTTGTAATGATAACCAGCGTGTTAACCAGGGTGTGTTTTATTTGTCACTCTACAGTCACATACTGCAACAAGGAGGAAGACACAGGATTATATGACGGTGAGCAACAAATCGAAACAGTTTGAGAGTTTTGAAATTACATGCTGTCTATTTGCTGTCTCATCGAAATAGTTGTGATAAAATGAATAGATGAATGATGTCAGTCTTGAATTTGAAGTGAATCGTGATTTGTGAAGCCACTCCCCTTCTCTCCAGTCCAGGTCAATTTAGCTGATCAGCATCTTCGAGTGTTCGACTCCGCCCAGAAGAGGTGGCGTCAGGTGTGTTCCTCTTCAGCCAATGAGCTGCTGGCCAGCATTAGCTGTGAGGAAATGGGCTTCATCAGGTAAGATACATTACAGTCATTTATGTAGAACACAGTGATTTCACTTTCTGTAAATGCACTGTTATAGCCAGTGGCGTTCCCAGAAATTACATTTAGGGCAGGCGAGTTTTTTTAATCTACCTACACCCTCCCCCCTCCGAAGGGGGGGGGTTAGGGTACTCGGGGAAAATGTCGGGGGGAATCTCGGGGGAAAACAAGTTAACAACAACACTACACTGACTGCAAAACGTCAATAAAAACAATATGCAAGTAAAATCAATCAATCAATTATTCAGCGGTGGTCTCTTCATGTTGTAGTTTAATGGCTCAAGCTGCTCTCAGACTCTCTCAGAGCCCCTTTTATGCCAGGTGAGTACAGGTGATGGCCCAGACCCCCAGACTTGGCTCTCCTGGCACCCCATGAAGATAAAGGCATACATTTGCATCACTATAGGAGACTGAATGGATACGGTAGTGATTGGCTGCCTGCCCGCGTGAATGGACGAGGAGGTCCGATGGCCACTATGGTCTTTGGATTTTTTTCACTGCCTGTTTTTCAGTCTTTTACTTTATTTTCTAGGGGAGGCTAGATTTTAGTTGGGTAGGCGGCCGCCTGCCCTGCCTCTATGGTGGGTACGCCACTGGTTATAGCGTCGCTGTCGGGCAGAAACCTCATGTTTGTGTGTGTGTGTGTGTGTGTGTGTGTGTGTGTGTGTGTGTGTGTGTGTGTGTGTGTGTGTGTGTGTGTGTGTGTGTGTGTGTGTGTGCGTGCGTGCGTGCGTGCGTGCGTGCGTGCGTGCGTGCGTGCGTGCGTGCGTGCGTGCGCATGCGTGGTGCATGCGTGTGTGTTTCAGTGTGGTGAACTACTCTGTTGCATCAGTCCCAGACTCCGGTAGCGATGGTGCAGAATTCTTCTGTGTCAAAGAGGAAGAGCTCAGCTATGGCAAGAAGATCAAAGATTCACTGTTCAAATGGTAATGAACTCAGGACTGTCTGTACCAGTCTGGAATGCTTTGGTCATTTTAGGAACTTGACATATCTGGTACGACCTGGCCTCTATTTATCTATCATTGGCTAATAAAGGGATGAAAAGCATGAAAGCTCACAAAGCTCTTTTGTCATTTAGTTGCTGTTCTCCTCACTTTGTTTTCTAGTCATAGTGGCTTAAATATTATTGTGTAAATATATTAAGTGTGATTTATTTTCTTCCCCGCCCAATTAATGTGACATGGTTGACAAATCAAGGTGTCTGTTGTATTGCCTTGTTTTTGGTATGAGTGGCAGACAGATAGATCGAGAACAAATTTGAAATGCAGTAGAAAGTTTGACTGACTGAAGACATACCGGTATACTGTAGATACTGTAGTAAGTCAAAATTGTAACTTAAAATTGGTTTGCGTGTTGTGTCTTTTTGGTCTGTAAGTTGACCAAGTCTCTGCTTGTCTTGTTTCAGTAACTGTGAGAGCATGGAAGTTCTCACACTGCTGTGCCAAGGTACAGTACAGTATGGTCCTGAGCATAAACCTTCTTACTGTAGATACTCCCTGCTTTCCTCTCCCATGACCTTTCAGCATTTGCTCACATTTTAATTCTTCCTTGTTCTCCTGGTTTAGGTCTCTACTATAATGTACCCTTTCATTCCCTCTCTTAATCTCACTCCACACATTTTGATCCTGTGGCTCTTGTTAAAATCTGCCTCTCCCAAGCACTTTTTAAAATTGCTCTGCCAACATTATACTCAATCTCTCATTTACACTTGCTTGCTTGTCTCTGTCTGTGTATATCCTATACTATAGAGCACTGAAGTCTGACATCACTGCCGCTAGAGGGCGCTATCCCCCTGGGTCACGGCGTTATTTTTTGTATTATTTTTCGTTATTTTTTGTCCCATAGGGGAATCTTAGATTGCGTCATACAAGAACTGTGTTCCAGAAATAAATAAACCACCCCACAGTTCTTATATGACACGATCTAAGATTCCCCTATGGGAAATCCAAAACAAAAAATAACGGTATGACCCAGGGGTAGTGGGAGTGACGTCAGGACTTCGGTACTCATCCTACAACAGTGTTGCTTGTCTACGATCTATGACATTGTACAACAGAGTGTACATTAAGCATATCTCTATTGCCTCCACAGACTGTGGAAGACGCAGCCTGACAGAGGACCGTATAGTGGGGGGTGTGGATGCCAGACAGGGCAGCTGGCCGTGGCAGGTCAGCTTACAGTACGACGGCATACATCAGTGTGGAGGATCCATCATCTCAGACCGCTGGATCGTGTCAGCAGCACACTGCTTCCCAGAGTAAGAGCTTGGATTGACAGTAATAGAACTGAGCATCTGGCCCGTTTTTAAAAGTTGACATCCGTGTTGGTATATACAACACGTTGTTAAATGATTTATTAGCTGAAAGAGTTTATTAGAACTATTAAAGTACAGTAGGACATTGCTGCATCTCTCTCAAGCCCCCAGAACCACGGTGAAGCTGCCTG
>NC_139940.1:28631665-28696967 GCF_963454915.1 Gymnoscopelus microlampas | reverse complement strand
CTACAATAAACCGGTCAATGCCAATGTCGCCGAGGTGAGGACCATTGTCTACCACAGTAGCTACCTGCCTTTTGTAGATGCTAACATTGATGACAACAGCAGGGACATCGCTGTGCTGGCCCTCACCCAGCCACTTACATTCACCGGTAAGACACATGCAGGCATATCACACACACACACACACACACACACACACACACACACACACACACACACACACACACACACACACACACACACACACACACACACACACACACACACACACACACACACACACACACACACACACACACACACACACACACACTTTTCCAAATTTCTGATTTTTGATGGAACAAAAACACCCACAGCAACAAAGCATGTGAATTAAAAAAACAACAACACACACACAGAGAAACACCCACGTGCCTGCTGGCACAGCTGATTACATGATTATGTTGGTGAGAGATGAGGTAGATTGGATGACGAAGAAAGCAAAAGAAAGACAGAGGGAAAGAATGGAGAGAGAGAGAGAGAGAGAGAGAGAGAGAGAGAGAGGGAGAGAGAGAGAGGGAGAGAGAGAGAGAGAGAGAGAGAGAGAGAGAGAGAGAGAGAGAGAGAGAGAGAGAGAGAGAGAGAGAGAGAGAGAGAGAGAGAGAGAGAGAGAGAGAGAGAGAGAGAGAGAGAGAGAGGAGATGGTCGGTCATTGTGGTAATTCCCCTGCTTCAGGTTTCATGTTTCGTAGACCAGAGTCAGCACAACAAAGGCTCCTTTTATCCAACATAATGATACCAGGAAATATCAGGACAGGACTGACTCTTCCCGCTATCCCTGTGTCACTGTCCCTCTGTCCTGGAGTCCCCAGACCCTTATAGTGAAATATCAACATGGTAATAATCAGAGAGAGGAGAGGATTCTCAAAAGATTCATCTATCTCCATCCTTTGTCTTTTAACACAGGCACAGGAACTATGCTATAGATTTGGTAATTTCTTGACAAGGGAACAACCAGCATGTGTCATGTTAAAGTCCCCTTGCACCTGCTCACATGAGAAATCCTTTTAAGTTTATAAGCTGTTCACCCATTGATTACCAGGCTTTTGCTAAATTAATGCAACAATAAAAAAAAAATCTGCTGTGATGTATTCATTGACATTGATTTTATCTTCATTTGACATTGATATTTATAATGAGACAGCTTGTGGAGCTATACTGTACGTGGTTAGTGGTCTAGGTACTGTTGTTAATGTACCGACCACACATTTGCATTATCCTGAATAACACATACTGAAAAGTACATTGCATTTCTTAGAGCACATTATCACTGTTAGTTAGTTTCACTGTTCATTCCTAATTCCATTCCTGTGTGTGTGTGTGTGTGTGTGTGTGTGTGTGTGTGTGTGTGTGTGTGTGTGTGTGTGTGTGTGTGTGTGTGTGTGTGTGTGTGTGTGTGTGTGTGTGTGTGTGTGTGTGTGTGTGTGTGTTGTGTGTTTGTTTGTGTGCACACTGCATGCGTGTCTGTGTGTAGAATACATCCAGCCTGTCTGCCTGCCAGCCTATGGTCAGAGACTGATCGATGGACAGATGGGGACAGTAACTGGCTGGGGAAATGTGGGATACTATGGTGAGTCCATCAGTGTCTCATAAGACTTACAGACTGTTGAACATACTGCTGACTATGGAGTTTGACCTTTTCCATCCTATTGCTTGCCAACGCTGAAGCACCTTGTGTTTGCACTGTATAAACACCCGTGAGTCTAAAGCCTTTTAATTTCAATGACCCCCAGTTTGATATGCATTAGGTCACAGACTCTGACTCTGAGGATTCTGACATTTCTGATTCGGACTTGATGCTATTTTTTTTATCTCTGAGACCCCAATCTGCAGAGTAAAGTAAAATCCTTTAATTTAACTCTCAGAGGGTACAAATGGGAACAAATGGACCTGTAAGGGTTGATTTGGTTCCTAACTATCAATCATTTAGCTCGGGACCCCCTGGAACCCCTCCCCCAGGGGGAGAACCACTGGTCTAAATCTATTGCTGCTGTGTACACCTTGTATAGTAACTGGATGTAACGTTCCTCACTCCCAGGTCACTTAGCTGATGTCCTGCAGGAGGCAAACGTCCCCATCATCAGTGATGCTGTCTGCAATGCCCCTGATTACTATGACAACCAGATCACCACCAGCATGTTCTGCGCGGGCTATGAGAAAGGTGGCACCGATGCCTGCCAGGTCAGTGTGTGTGTGCAATGTGTATTTGTACACTTTCATGTTTGTATGTACAGTACAATGCTGTATGTACTGTGTAACAGAGAGGACCTCTGTTACTATGTTAAACATGTACTTGAACCCTTATTAATTTAACAATATTTGCACAGCATATGGGCACTTTAGATATTGGCACTTTAATTATTTGCACAGTTGTATTTGGCACAGTCCTGATTTTATTGTTGATTGAATACATTTGTAACTGAACATTTGAATTGTGTTTCCTGTTTGTTGAGCTGGCCACTCAGCTATGTAGTTCCATCTGGAGACAAATGTTTAGTGGTAATCAGGAGGGGCAATGCAATGTGTAGAATAGAATGAGTGCAATAGAGACTTGAGTGCAATATGTATGGTGTAAGATAAGATAGGTAATGTTGAGTGATGATTGGAATCTTAACAGTTACTGTTCAAGTGGAGCTGTTCTGTCCAGTGTAATTGGGCTGGACCAAGTCAGAATGGCAGAGGGGGGTTGTGATGTGTTTTAGAGTTGCTTATGCTTGTAGTAGAGGGGAAAGAGTATTTTGTAGTTCAGTCAGTTTGAATATACTTGTGGGGGTTAAGGGTATTTAAGTATTTATGGTGTGTTTAT
This sequence comes from Gymnoscopelus microlampas, assembly GCF_963454915.1. Classification (NCBI taxonomy): domain Eukaryota; kingdom Metazoa; phylum Chordata; class Actinopteri; order Myctophiformes; family Myctophidae; genus Gymnoscopelus; species Gymnoscopelus microlampas. The sequence goes on along the minus strand of NC_139940.1, from coordinate 28,694,126 downwards.
TTATGTTATGCTCTGAGTTAGAACACCCCTTATAATGGTATAGTCCAGGCTGGCTCATTAGCTCAGCTGAGCATAAAAGGCAGTCACTTGCCACTATTGAGAGAGGTCTGTTGAGGGTGAAGAGCTACTGTGGTGTCTATGTTCCTGTATGTATTTTCTGGTGAATAAATACACCTTCTGGTTGCAACCTAGTACCTGGCTCTGTACTGATTTCCAGCCGCTAAATGGCACATCCTCACATACTGATAACTGTGGTTTTCTAATTGATGTAATGCATCTTGTTGCAAACGAAAGGTATTAATGAATAAAAGATCAAACATTTTGGCGATTACCGTAGACTCCGTAAACATTTAACATATAAGATTAGCTTTTAATAGGGAGAACCTCCTTCCTTCTCAACTCTAGACAATTGAGACAAGGTGTGGAGTGGAGTTGGAGATGGTGGAGGGTTGCTCCTTGCTTGCTGTAAAGAGAACAACGGGGTCAGAGGCAATGATATTTAAAGGCGGAGTCCAATCGCCTGATTGGCTGACGGTAGATTGGCTAGAAGTGCTCACACTTCAAGCTGAGAATGACAGGATGTTTGTGAAGCATCCCCAGCAATAAATATGAAAGTGTGAGAGAGAGAGATCTTCCTTATTGAACTTACGCTTTAGAGCTACATGTGTGTGTGCACCTGCGCTTATAATCTGAATGCCTGTGTGTCTGATGCATGTTTAATCAGTTTATACTGTATGTATTCCCTTATATTTCTGAATCCCAGATATGTGCCTGAAGTGCCTTGGATGTTCCTAACATAGCGTATGTGCACCTTTCATTTGTGCTGTGTGTATGTGTGTCTGTTTGTGCTTGTACGTATGCAGGGAGACAGCGGTGGTCCCTTTGTGGCAGACGACTGCTTCTCTAAGACCAACCGGTATCGCCTGCTGGGGGTGGTGAGCTGGGGAACAGGCTGTGCCATGGCCAAGAAGCCTGGTGTCTACACTAGAGTGTCGCGGTTCCTGCCGTGGATATCTACCGCCATGAGGGTGAGGGGGTTGGGGCTGTAGGGGTAGAATACACACACATTCACACATTCAGAATGACACTCAACAGAATTCTCATTTTTGCATCGTTGTGAACACTGAGAATACTGCTTAGAGCAGACTGTGATAAAGAGAGCAACGATTGCGCTGTGTTTCGAGCTTTCAGATCTGCTATTTTTGATACTTTCGTGTGACGCTGTAGTATGATCAAGTAGGGCATTCATTTATGAAAAAACATATACTGTATATACATGTATACCGCATTGGCCTCTGCTGTTCATTGAAGTGAATGATGCGTCACTGCAGCTGTCATATTGGCAGAGGCGGCAACTAATGCATATATTGTATGTCTATTGAAGCAGGAGGTCTATACAATTCAAATTATCATAACTTGCTGAAGTTTCAAGCGATTTTCAAGCGTTTTGGTTTGCTACAAATGGCAGATATGCATTTATGTTGTGATATAGGATACCAGAATGCCTTCTTACTTAGATATAAGTTAGTAATTGTACTACAAGAAATTACGGTCCAGTGGTCAATGTGGTGTCTATTAAGTATATGCCCCTAAACTGATGCTGGGGAGAATAGTATAAGCACCACCGATTATGCTAAAAGAAACATACTGTATACCTGCATTCTGTCTCATGCTCAACCTTACAGTATGTGCTCAACTTTGTATAAGCACCTCAATCACTTTCCTTCAACATTTTCTCTTTTTATTTCTGCCCTGTAGAACCACCACAACACACCAGGTGTGATCAAGCTGGGTCGGACATGAGAACAGGAAAGCACTTATTTTTATACTTTTCCTGCTCTTTGAGTACTATCAATGTGGAGGGGATGAGATACATAGAGATGTATTTGCTGGAGGATGAGAGACGTTGGCCTCCCTTCACTGCCTGAAATGGATAAAACAATATGGACTATGGAATAGTCCAAGAGGGCTTACAGAGAAAGAAGCTGATTATTCCCCTTAGTAAATCAATATTTTATGGGAGAAAATGTGTAAAATCCAACATCTTTATTGACAAGAATGCATATATGTGTAATACATGAACATATATTTGTAGGTATCTGTCAAAAGGAAACACAAAAAAGCTTGAGAGATTTCCATTGCGGTCCTTTGGTGACCATCTCTGCTGACCACCCCTCTTTTTTAAAGGTATACCCACTGGTTATACGTTTGTGCACTTCACCAGGGAAACACACAGCTCTGACTCATTGTCAAACAGTTCAAATTACATACTAGTTACTATTTAACAGCTTTCAACAGTTTGAAGATGAATACAAGTAACATTCCAAACCCTCTGCCCCATTTACAGTACAATGTTGATATTTCATAATGTTTTATGATGTATGTTGTTATTTTTGCAGGGTTATGTATTATGAGGTTGTAGATATAGGTAGTGTGTGATGACATAGCTTTGGTCTGTGGCGTGCCAGGATTTGATTGTCATATGTCTATGACAGTGGTACAGTACACGATAGTCCTACAATTAGCTCTTTAACTATAGACTTTGTTTTTTAATAAAACCATCTGAAATTACTTACCTGAGGTCAGTTTTCTAAAGCAAATTGAGAACAAATTAAAAAAACAATTCACAAAATGCACATCTCCCGTTAAAATGTGACATTAAAAGTAAATTCTTAAAACAATATTAGGGATGCTAGAATCAGATGGATGGATGGATGATTGTGCTCATGATATCTTGCTGATTTAAGTTATTCTTTTTGCTGACATTCCCGCCTTAAATTTAGTATCATGACAAAAAACATTTTATGAGTGTAGAACATATCAAACTTTACACAGATATCTCAATTTGTAATAGTGTCAGCTAGCTACTTATGAGGCTAAATGTATTCAGTGACATGATACAGTGACATGTACAGTATGTCTTGTTACAGTACATGTACTGTAACAGTCAACTGTAGATGTATTAATGCACAGTCTGTCTCTGTTTTTTCTTGGCTTGTTTGGCCATTTTATTGTATGTGCTGAACTGATGTTTTTTATTCAGAACAGTACTTAGTTTTTGTAAATATTAGTCATATATTTGTTTTATGTAAGACATTGTGTTACAGGTCTTTAGATAATACATCAATTTAAATCCCAGGTGTGCAATAACAATGAAATGTTCTCATCAAATTCACAACAATACATAGGTTTTGTAAAGTCTTGTTTATAGCCTGCTTATGAAATATGGCCTACTATCTTGAGTTACAAACTACATACAGCAATTGAGAGATATGAAGATTCTCCACAGCCATTTATTATGGGATGTTTACTCACTGTAAATAATTGTGGCAATATCACAGATAAGAGACAAACACTTATTTCTTGTTAATGATTGTAGGAAACGCAGCAAGAGTTCATTAATCCAGATCTAACTGTTCAAGGATGTAAACATTTGTAATATCAAGGTGGTGGCATTCCCCCTTGAAAATGAATTTCAGTTCCCATGGAGAAAATCCACATGTTCAAAAGTATTTCTTTGAGTACTTTGGTATTGATTGAGATGACTGCGGTACATGAAGGCATGGTGTAAAATGTATCAATATCTTTACCATAAAGAGCTCAAAAGAGACCACTACTTACGATATTGAGGTAGCTGTCCATTCACAGTTTGACTACAATATCTGGTACATACTACAGTGAGTGACTGTACTAAAATGTCAAATAATGTTCAGCCTCCATTTAAAACAATGTGCCTTTCTTTGAATTATTTGTTCAAGAAGAAGATATATTATTGTTACTGATCACAGCTGTTTATTGTTAAATGTAAATGTATAAGTTGAATGTTGTATTGAAATAAATTCTTAATTTAAAGACTTATTGTAATAAGTGCTACTGTCATAGTTGTGATGTATTTCCTGTAGCCTACTTGCACAATAGCTACTTGGTTCAAAGCCATCTCAAACTCAAGAAAAAGAAAGTAGTGGTGCAACTAATACCAATGTCAGTTTAATTCATGCCCATAGTTACCACTGTAAATACACCGATGTCATGACCTCTGTATTTGTTATGTGAAATGAAGTGCAGTGAAGCAACCTGGTACAGTTCCTCCTTTTTTTTAACTACAGTTTTAATTAAACTTTAACTGCTGCTTTGCATGATATTTCAGTGTTTTAGAGAAGTACTGTAAGAGGGAGACCTAAGCTATTGTAACTTTATTGTCACTTTACTTGTCAAGCAAGTAGCAATGCACTGCGGCAAGATAGACAAACAACAATAACTGGTGCCAAAACACAAGGAAAGTGCACCTACAATATAAGTGTAAACATGACAGCACATGGATTATATATTTACAGCCACTACGTCATACAAATATGTTCAATCCATTCCCATATGCATCAAACTCAACTCGCACCATAAATGCATTTAATGATAAAGACACGTAATGATGAAGATAGCAAGCATTGCCTACACATGCATGATTTAATATATTAAATAAAAAAAACATTTGTATTTAACCAAGATTTGACATGTTGATGAATGGTTGTGCTCTGATTGGTCAGGACTAATGACTGGCTGGCAAACTCAGTTGCCTTTAGCCGTAGAGTAGATCACAGAATCAGCTTCTTGTCCCGAACTGCTGAACCTGTGTAAAGGCAACACAGGGTTAAGCAAACTTCTTAACTGGGCCCTATTTTTATAAAAGAAAAACATGAATAAATAAAGATAATTTGGACCACAATCAAATGGTGGGTGTATTCTTTTTTTAACTGGTCCATTCGGACGTTTTGTGTCGAGAGGTTTAAAAGTACAGTATCCTTTTTTTTTTTTTAGAGACCACTGGAATATTGTTTTCAGACAGAAATAAGAGTGTAAGCCTGTGATGTATTTGGCAAAATTAAAATAAAAAAACAACACATTTTAAGTACCGGCTTGCCCCTCCGGACGGATGTGAAACATCCGGAGGCGAATGAATGACCTCCTCTCAGAGGGGTCCCACATGATTATTTTTGTGGGGGACGGGGGTCTCCAGATGACAGTGAAGTGACAATTTAAAGGGATATTTCACTTTCAAAAAACCTTTGGTGATTGTATCATCTACTCAGGCTTTTGTGAGCCCCCCAGACAGTTTTTAAGTTGCTTGATTCAATATTTAGATATTAGATATTCATTTTATCAGACACGCCCCCTTCCTATACAAACCCATTGTAACTTCAAACTCCATTTTTAACATGTTAGATTCATCAAAAACACCCGTCCTTGGTTCACCCGTCTCGTACCGCCCCCCTAATACGTGAGGGGGCCGTGTTTTTTCAATTACTTTTTTCATTTATTTTTAATATTTATTTTGGAAAATGAAAAAAATAAAATACAATAAAGAAATAAAATAAAATAAATGAAAAAAAAAACCCCGGAAAAACACGGCCCCCTCACGCATTAGGAGGGCAGGGTGAGTCACCAGAACCAAGGACGGGTGTTTTTGATGAATCTAACATGGTTAAAATGGAGTTTGAAGTTACAATGGGTTTGTATAGGAAGGGGGCGTGTCTGATAAAATGAAAATCAAATATCTAAATACTGAATCGAGCAACTTAAAAACTGTCTGGGAGGCTCACAAAAGCCTGAGTAGATGATAAAATCACCAAAAGTTTTTGTGAAAGTGAAATATCCCTTTAAGGACTTTTGAGACCTTTTTAATACCTCAAAAAAGAAAGAAAGAAAATAAAAAAGATCACTGCGTCAAAAGTAATCAACAAACTATACTATAAAAACTGGTCAAACATTGGCCAAATCGTCAAATAATATCTACATGCTCTACAAGCTCACAACAACCTAATTCCAAGTGTTTATCAGGGTGGGGGGTTCAAATAGGATTATTTTGGGGGGTCACGACCTGAAAAGGTTGAGAACCACTGCTATAGGCCACTGGGTCAACCTACTGAGTAAGTTTGTCCTGAACACCAGTGCTGCTGTTTGTGTGGTGGTGGTGTGTACGCCCTTTGTCTTTGGGCTGTATGGTCACTGTAGAGTAGAGAACCTCCTGTGTTCCAGGAGTTGTGGAGACCTGTGAAAAGAGAATAAGAGAAGAAATGGGAAAGGAGAAAAAAAAGGGTCAAGGAGAAAGTAAGACATTACGGAGCCCTAGACTGGCCATTGAGAAAAAACATTTTGAAAACATGTGCACAATGTAATAAAACGTGCATGTGTTTGACATGTTGTCAGACATGTTGTCAGTGGCCTACTCATATCTCGATGATGAATTTCCAACACATACATATATCCTACTGGTGAGAAGCAGGTCTAACCTTTCCTACATGTCCAGAGTGGTGCCCCCGCTGGACTGTGGAGTAGACCACAGTGCTGTCCTGAGAAAGAGGAGAGGACAGAGAATGATGGACATTGGCGTAGACAACGTCTGACTCCTCCAGCTGCAATTCTGTCCCACAGGGAGCAGAGACAGACTCAGACTGGAGGGAGAGGATACAACAGAAGCCAAACAATGAAAACGAGTTAACAGCCATAGTAGTGTACAATAACAGTATTAATCACAATGCTGGCAATTAGCAAGGAGCAGTTCTGTTAAAGTCTTTGTATTTGTATTGTTATAGTAATTGTATGTATACGTATATACATAACAAGGACATTTTTCAACATGTATTTGTGCTTGTATTGCTTGTCCATCAGTAACTGAAAGCTGTATTTTGCATTGGCATGCTGAACCTTTCAAAATTATATTAATATAAATGTATATAATAGTAAATAAATAAATATATGTATAAATATATATTGATATGGGGTTCTGAAATAACATGTGCACTACTAAGTGTACCTTATAATATTAACTGCATTACCTTGATAATGTTTTAGGGGAATTAGTTAATATTAGATTAATTTACATGTATTTATTTATAACAGCGGGTTCACTAACTTGTTTGTTTGCTGGGGTCTTTAGCTTCTTACTGTGGAAACAAAAGAAAACACTGAACAGAGAAACATCAAGATTGATTCGTGGAAGTGTTTTAAAGAAGTTGTGTTGTAATCATGCAAAACCCTAAAATGTAATGTGGGAACTCTGTTCTTAACAATATTCACTTAAAGATACTAACAGATGACAACTACTGATTTGTTTTAACCGCCTGGCATCAAGCCCCATCTCCCACATAGGAAACTAAACATCTACCATTCACTCCAAGGGGGATCCCCCAGACTTAATGGAGATATTAGGGTTCTGAGCTTACAGGCAGGGTTACTGTAAGTTCTCACATTGCTCATATAAACACTAAATGGGGAATTATTTATAACACTTAAAACGCATCTATAAACAAAGATTTTTAAGCCTGATGATCCATATATGCCCACTCACTCACTCACTCACTCACCCACCCACCCACCCACGCACGCGCGCACACGCGCACGCGCACACGCACACGCACACGCACACGCACACGCACACACACACACACGCACACACACACACACACACACACACACACACACACACACACACACACACACACACACACACACACACACACACACACACACACACTTACTGTACTTACCAGAGCATAAGGATACTAAATGCAACCACAAGGGCCACAAGAAGCATGACACCCACCCCAGCCAAGACAGGAAGTGATTGGTTGCCTGATGAAAAACACCATGTAAAATACGTTATTTAAAGTAGTTATGATTCATAGAAAGTAGAAATATGTTTCATTGTCTTCTAAAGTAAGGTACAGTAGTCACAGTGACAGTCATTATTTTGTCATTGAAGTCATACAAACCCTGCTGGATCTCCAGTGGCACCTCAGTAGAGTTGTTTTCTCCCAGTGAGTTCCTGGTCTGACAGAAGTACAGTCCAGACTGGGAGGACTGTAGAGAGGTCAGAACCAGCATCTGTCCTGACCCTACCTGGACCAGGGAGCTGGAACCAGGAGGCCCAGTCCTCTTGTACCAGGTGTAGTTGTGTACTGGTGGGTTAGCATCACTGCTGCAGGTCAGGTTCACACTGCTGCCTTCAACTAAATGTTCTGGTGAATCCCCTGATATTGAAACTGATGTGTTCTCTGGAAGGTCTAATAAGAGAGAGAGAGAGACACAGTTTGAGGCAATATTAATTTAATTTATGATGACCAGTTATCCTTATATTCATTACAGTAAATGTGTATCTGAAATGTGATCTGAATAGCACTGTAATTCAGCATAGGACATCTGATAGTTAAGAGAATAAAATATACTTACGCTGAACATTAATATTTATATTTTCAGACTTGGGAAAGCCAATACCTCTCCATTCGATACCATTTGAGGCCTGACAGTAGTACTGTCCACTGTGACTAGGCTGGATGTCAGAGATGTTGTGACTCTGCCCTGATGCAGTAAACCCATTCTTATGCAGTGTATATCCACTGTTTTTCACTGCTGGGTTGGCATCACTGCTGCAGTTGAAAGTGACTGTGCTGCCTTTAATGACATCTGCAGAAGGACTGACTGACAAGGTCACATTCTTGGGACCATCTGTTGGAGAGGAATAGGTCAATCAGGTAGGCTTATATTTATCCATAATTCTGTATTTATTTATTTAAACAGGTCTCTCTTGAGAATGAGACCTCAGGTGTCAAGGCGATTATCTGTATAAATAAAGGTTACAAAAACAGTATAGTATATTATATTAATAATTGGCCTATTCAAATTTCATAAAGAGACAGAGCTGCCCATAAACACTACAAGAGATCATATATGACTTAACCACCTACAACTTGGCACCCTATTATGGGCATGTAATTATAGGCAAAAATTGTCAACAATTGTCATGAATTGCCAAACATTTTTAAAATAGCAGTTTGTGGTTAATGACAAGAAGAAAAATAACTGTAATCTGACCACACATCATACGTAAGCCATGGTTTCCTATGTCTTACCTCTCAATAATATTTCACAAACTTCAACACACTTCTTTAAAAGTAAACAATTAAGAAGTTTGGATTCACTAATTAGTGTTTTCCCCACCTAATAAAGTCAATTATTATTATTATCATTATGTTATTAACAGTGGGTGCAACTTATATTTACTGTATGGCTTCTTTATCTTTTGTATGGTGAGTTTAATGGTCTACATCTTCATTGTATACTTACATTGAACATAGAGAGTCACAGGGGCAGATCTGATTGCCTCCTGTCCTTTAACAGCACAGAAATAACTACCAGCATCTTTGATTCCGGCCTGGAACTCCTGGTTAGTTACCGGTAGTGCATCTCTGAACCAAACCACACTTGGTGGTGATGATGGAGTACAGTTCAGCATGCAGGTCAGTCTTACCTTCTCTCCCTCTGTCACAGTAGAAGGCTTTACAACAGTGGTCAAATCTGGTCAAAGAACAGAAAATAAATGCTCTGCATCACTGAAATAATTCATAAAGAAAACTGAAAAAACAATGACCAAATTGATTAATCATAATTTGTTGAGTTCATCTTCAACCATTAAGTTGTACCTTTTAGGGACAAATAAGCATGTGATGGACTCCATAGACTAGGATGCAACACTGTTGCAAAACTGAAGAAGTAAGTGCCTTCATCACTGTCCTTTAAGTTATTGATCCTCAGAGTGCAGTCATGCGCTTTGATACCCAGATATTCAAAACGACCTGTGAGTGAGAGATGTGACAGCTTCCACTTGTTTTCTATATACTCTCCTCTGGACCAGAAGATAGACGTGACAATTTGGCCCCAAGGGTAGTCATATGAACATGGTATGACCACTGATGATGCTCTAAGACCACACTGGTTGTTGAGGACCACCGCCCAGTGTCCAGCACACACACCTGTAATATAAAATAAAAAGATTGTCATGGTCTGACTTTATTAGTCACCTCTTGAAACAACACATTTTGGATCATGTTAATAAACATGTCATGAACAACAGCACCTCAGCCCCCCCTCTAGTGGCCCCCGATGTTCTCTGAATGCCACCGTTGAGAGAATTTATTATAATATATTTTCATAATACAATTCAGATTAACCATTTGATTTAGCAAGCCAGTCCAAACAGCACAAGCATCTATTTAAATTTGGTAAATTCTTTGAGAAGAGTCAAGTTAGCTGAGAAAGGATATCCATGGGATATCATACAATTAATAAACATTAGCAGAATCAACAGAAAGCTTTCACAATATTCTACCAAGCCTTCTAGGAGAACATGTCAACACATAAAAGTACATCCTTTGTGATACAGTTCGCCCTTCAATGTCTCACCTGGAATAATGATGAGAATGACAAGAATCAGATGTGCCATTATTTGGTGTTAACCTGCAACATGACACAGGATGCAACATGTCAGTAAACGTTATGTCCCACGAGAAGAGAACTTACATGGTGAATTACAAGACAATTTACTCAACTCACTGAAATCGATTTAGCTTTTAAGGTTTATCTCTGATTTAACTATGAAACCTCTTGTATCTACCTACTACTTGATGGTCAATGTATGAAAGCACCAATACGCCCCGGTTGAGGATTTCTCGCTGTGCAAAATACCTATATCAGAGAATAGCAGAAGTAATATAGGCCTAGACTCAGTGAGAACACATCTTTCCTTCCTCTCTTCAGTGAATCAGTAATTTGTTAGCAAACCTACTGTACTAACAAAGGTTAGTAGGTAAAGTAAGATTTGCTCTATTAACCCCCAATTTAAGACTGTAAAAGAATGTATAACAATATCATCACAGCCTAGTAATGAGAACCAATGTTAATAACCAAAAGTTATTAGTTAAAGTTATATCAAAATACATTATTTCCATTTGTTGTATACTGTAAAAGGCTAAAATAAACAACTCAATGATTCTATCCTAAGGAGTGTACAGAGAAGTATAATAATATTATATACTGGGTTGAGTTGAGGATACAGTTACAGTATGTCTTACACACATGTACTAATATATTATACTGTATGTTATATAATATTATCATATATATAAATACTAGATAAATGTATCACATACTACACACAATGTGATAATTTGATTCCATTAAGCTGTAATTCACAACGTTTATATCCTACCTGGGATTCGAACCCTGGTGAGTGCTGGATCTTCTACTGCTGGGCAACAGAGAGCCTATTTGGGCAGAGATTACCATATATTGTGTTTTTGAGCTGCATGCAATACCACTTATCAAGTAGTACAACCCAAACACAGGATATACATGTCTCAATAGAAGAGCAGGGAGACAAACTAAACCACCAGTGTAGATATATTAACATAGTGGACCATACATATTTGTCTTTATAACATTTTTCAGCTGTAATATCTTGCCTAAAAACACTTAGCAATACATAATCCATCTGAGTAAATGGTCATTTTTCACTTCAGTCACTATACAGTAGCCTACCTAACTATGCAGTTGTGTCTCTTCAACACTAGAGGACAGCAGAGGGTCATTTAGTTAGTGACTGCGTGACATCAAGTATCTGAAAACAATATTTTATTCCAATCTTATGCCATATGTGACATTCATTTCCTCCAGCGCAGAGCAGGTGTTTATCCATCAGTATGGTTTGATCACTGAGATATCTTCTCGAGTCTATATTGTTTTGCTACAGTAAAATCAGCTTTATTGTCACATCACAGGTTTACAGAAGTAAAATTTGTTCAATGGTATTGTTATTTCAGTGTCAATTGAGCTCTGAGAGTTTAAAACTTTACCCATATAGACATGGGGTCCATGTATAATTTACACATTCTGTGGTTGTTTATAAGTCAGTGGTTCCCACCCCCAGTCTTCAGAATCAGCTGATCCATCCTACCAGGATCCTTCTAGGTGTCTTATCAGAGACTAGTTAGAGATGGGAGAAGATTTTGGTTCATTGTCACTTTTATTATCAAATGACCCCTAACTACTATATTAGTTAATTACTTGAGTAATTTACAACAAAAAATTAGCTCATGTTGGTTAATAATGTGATATGGATTTAATAAGATGATAATAATCAGCTCACATGCCAGTGCCATCTTCCTTATCTCTTGTGTGACTAGAGACAGGGGTGTGGCTGCTAATCAGCAATCTGGTAGCCTCTACTGTATATAAGCTCTGCTTCTTCATTCCTGGTCAGATCCTTGTGATGTGTTGTGCTTTTAAAAAAAACAGAACCTGTCTGTTTCCTGTCCTCTTGCTTGCTATGCTTTTGTGGCTTCCCTGGACCTCGCCTCGCCTGCTCAGCCAGCCTAAACCTTTAGGCCAAATCTTTTGTTTGACTTTTTGCCTACTTTTGCCTTTTTTTACATTTTTGTTGTTCACTCTGCAATAAAACATTTTTTCTTTTTTTTATGTATTCTTGCCTCTGTGTTTGAGTCTGCACTTGGGTTCACCTAGACTATTCAGCCCAACAGTCACGCTTTTTATTATGGATCTTTATTAGCCTTCATATTAAAATATGTTAAACCAATAACAACAAATAAGACTACTTGTACCATGTTTGCTCTTAATTTTTCAGTTTTATGTTGGAACACACCACAACAAATGGCAAGCAAGTGATATGGCTTTTCAGTTAATATATCATTCACCTGTTTGGTTTATCTTTTTTTCTGCACAGATGCAATCATTTCATGCCTGTCTACACAAGGAGAAACAACCCCATGAGCTGTGCCACAGAGGGTTTAATACAAATTCATATTAATCATTAGTCTAAATACAATGCATCTCAGTTTCTTCAATTTCAATGGTAACATGCAGGTATAGTATTGTATGGTTGTTTGTTGCTACTCTATGCCACATCTATTGTTGGTGTCCTGCAAATATCCCCATCTGTATCAAAATGCAATATTTTTCACTGCAAGATTATTACGTTATTGCTAGCTTGCTTTTACCAGCAAAACATATAGAAACAAATTAGCTAGATGCAGAACAATTGCTATTGAAAACAAATTGGTTAATCACCAGAAAAGGTTTCACATGGTATAGAAATTAAGCTCATTTTCATGCATCTAATCACCTTTGTTTCATCTACTGCACTGAGACTTCCTTTTTAGTAAATCTCTCAATTCTTTTTAATTGTTTTTATTGAATGGGTTCCCAGATTGCCTTATTAGTGTCACGTTTGATAAGGATTCACATTTCCTATGCTTCTGCAGTCGTTTGCTGTAGAAAATAGAACAGCAAAGAGTCACAATGCAATACAAATGGAGAATAGATGCATGTCAGAGGACCTGCATCTAACTGTAACATGGGAATCCTGTAGCTGTAAATTAAAAGCAACAAAGGCCACGTAAGTTATTATTTGATTTTAAGTTAATAACTTTCAATTTTATGCTATATCCATGAGCAAAAAAAATAACAATAAAAAAACTGAAACAAATATAAAAACAATGTTCCAGATGTTTTTCTAGAGCTATTTACACTGGATGTGTGACAGGAAAAAGAGAGGCAATGACATGCAACATAGAGCAGGGACTTGGACCCCACTGCATCCTTAGTGGTTCACATCAGTCTGCAGTGCTGAGCCACACAATGCCCCACAGCAACATAATCACTGTGGATTAGCCCACGGTCAAGGTCAGACTGAGGTCAAAGTTCACACGAATCATTAATCCATAATCCTTTCTGGTAGTGGAGATAATGGAAGCAATGCTACTGGGTCTTGTGAGGTTAGGTGATGTATTGCTTGGCTGATGAGGAAAATGAGAACAGAGAAAGGCTATTACAGTACAATAGAATCACTTTTGTAGTGGTTCTGAAGGGGTTTGATAGATTACAGATTGCAGAATTTATGTTACCTCTCAAATAAAACTACACAAGAGCAACATTATTTGGTTTCAGTTCCTCAACTTTCTAACACCAATAATAGAAAAGTATATAATATATTTAAGAACAACAACAATGAAAGTAACATAAAACATTTCTAAATACTGTACGTACAGTTGTCATAGCACACTTTGAGGTGCTTTTGAAGGTGTTGTGTGCATGGTTCCTATACCTCTCTCTCGCTCTCTCTCGTTCTCTCGCTCGCTCTCTCTCTCATATATCATGTTTCTCTAAAAGATAATCTATCTTGAATTGTTAGACATAAGTGATGATTTTTGTCTCTTTTTTTTGTCCTGGGGTGATGGAAGACATATAAGTGAACATGTATGCCTTATATACTCAGGTAAATTCATTCTAAAGGAACTGCTCTAAGATTTGAGGAACAGTTTCCTCAAGGTTATCAATGAAACAATACTAATGACCAACCTGCGGTGCCTTGTCTCAGTGCTCTCTCTAGTGGTGAGGCTGTGCAAGTAAAGTGTAAACTACATTAGAGGAATCCTTGGCGTCTTTCTTGCAACCCAGAGACATGTTGGTGACTTGCACCACCTGGTCCACACTGAAACAACACAAATGGCAAATGCATGCTCACGCACAGACAGACAGACAGACAGACAGACAGACAGACAGACAGACAGACAGACAGACAGACACAGGAAAGGTTGTATGATGAGACAGGAAGCAGGGAAACAAACAAACAGACAGACAGACAGACAGACAGACAGACAGACAGACAGACAGACAGACAGACAGACAGACAGACAGATAGAGACAGTAGAGTAGAGGAGTTCACCTGGGAATCTTGGAGTAGTGAACAGTGATGTAGTTGGGGGTGGAGCTCTTGGTCTCTGCTTCTGTGATTGGCGGAGCGTCCTTCAATGGAACAATGGCAGGATGGGGGCTCTCACACTCCTCCTCTGGCTCCTCCTCCTACACATACGTATGTACACACGCACACACAGAGGGCAAACCTGCAATCATAATCTTTAAAGGTTCGGGGACCCCCAGAGGTCCTTGTCCAGAGGGGTCCCCAGCAAAATGAGTTAATATACAATCAGTATCAGTATAACCACTTTAACCCTATTTTATACTTCAGCTATTTGAAAATAGCCGATCTACCTGCTGTGATGTGTTGTGAGCTTGTAGATCTGCTACTTTCAAAATATTTTGAAAATCTTTGAAAACTGTGTGAATACATTTGAACATATTTAACAACACAAAGCTTCTCGTGTGTGTGTGTGTGTGTGTGTGTGTGTGTGTGTGTGTGTGTGTGTGTGTGTAAGATCTATTACGTACTGGTATGTCAGACATCTTGCCTGATCTCATCTGGAAGGTCTGCTGGGCTGACTCATAGAACAAGGTGTCAGCTGTCATTGACGGACGCTGGGGTCAGACACACACACACACACACACACACACACACACACACACACACACACACACACACACACACACACACACACACACACACACACACACACACACACACACACACACACACACACACAGAGACATTCTGAATAATGAATATGTGTAGAGATGGTTACTGCAATTCAGTCAAAACGATGAGCCCTGTACAGTACCTTCTTAGTGTCCTCCATCGTCTCCATGTCCACTCTGTGCATGTTCTTACTGTGGAGAGACAGAGATCATCTTCATGGTTATGGACAGTCTGGAACGTATAAATAAAAAATACATTTCTGTTTGCCTTTTAGGCTTTGTAAACAAACAAAATTGCACAGCACAGATATACAAAGAAGTGCTTGACAATGACCAGTAATGTCAAATGGCCAAAATAGACCATATTTAATCATTTTACACTTGCAAAAAAAATAAACAAAGGGTGGAAATAGCCGATCTACAATGCATTGTGAGATTGCAGATTTGCTATTTCCACTATTTTTGAAAATGTTTGAAAAGATATGTACATTTTATGACGATTATGCAAAATGATTGCGATTATGTAATAATTGTGACAGGCCTAACAGGTGTTCCGTTTTATGTTTGTGAAATGAGCTTGCTGACATCAGTATGAGAAGGGAGTGTTCTTGGACCGGACTCTCTCTTTTCCCGGTGTTTAGCCCAGGTGGGCATGGTTTTGCGGTTAGGTTTAGGCATAGTTTCTGTGAGGTTAGGGTTAAGGTAGGGTTGAGCATAGTGTTTGTGAGGTTAGGGTTACGTTTAGGCATAGTTTTTGTGAGGTTAAAGGTTAGGGTTAAGGTTAGGTTTAGGCATAGTTTTTGTGAGGTTAGGGTTTAGGTGCCACCTGGGCGACACACCAAAGAAAGAGGGAGTCCCGTTCTTGGACTGTGTTGTATGGTACTTCCTGTCACCTGATCATGATGGCCACAGTGAGGGTGATGAGCCCTGCAGAGACGCCCACCGCCGATGCCAGGGCGATGACCTTCAGACGACCTGCAAACCACACACATCACAATTATTACAATTGCATACAGTGACACATTTGTCTTAGTGATGTTGGTGGGTTACAGTGAATAATGATAACATTTAAAAATATTTACACATATTCTTAATTTAAATCTAACCCTTAAATATAGAAAGTGTATATAATGCTAGATACAATATAGAGAGTATGGATGTGGGTAAGAAAAAACTGCAATCAATTATTGCACTTGTTGGATTATGTATACAGAAGGTAATAGTATTACACATAGCCTTTGTTTGTATGTAAACAAAAGGTAACAGTATACAACATTACATTGCATTTGTTTGTATTATGTAAACAAGGTATATGCATATTATACATTACATGTCACATGTGTTTGTATTATGTACAAAAAGGTTAATAGTAATATAGTATTATACCTTACATTTGTGTGTATTATGTAAACAGAAGGTATATACATTACACATCACATTTCTTTGTATTATGTAGACAGTAGGTAACAGTACATTATTACACACTGCATTTCTTGTAGATAGAAAGTAAGACTGGCAAAACAGGAGGTGATAGCAGCACTAGCTGTTTTTGTTTGGGAAGCTTTTCAGGATAATGGTCAACTAACAGGAGACAGAATGAAGGAGAGACAGAACAACATGATAGATGTGGTAAGAATGAACAAATGATTAGTAAAGAATGGGTAGAATGCAAGAAGAAAAACATAGAAAAAGAGATCAAAGAAAAGGAGAGAGTGAACATAATTGGCAGATTAGAATGAGAGCACGGTCAGAGATGCAGCATCATAAGCCAGACGTCTAGACTTCTCCAATGTATTTAAAAACCCGTCTGCAGTTCCTCAGTTGAGTAATTTCCACAACACTTCATCTGCGCACTCCACTCTTTCTTGCAGTGAGAGTGCTTCATATGTGACTCATAATGACTCACAGAATAAAGCAGACACATTTGCAGGCCATGAGGCCGTGCACAGTGGAGAGAGGTTTCACCGCTCAGCGTTTTGCTCAAATGCAACAAAATCTGACGTAAATGATGTCAATGTCTGTCTCCTGTGAGGCATGGCTGCAACAGATTATCGGAAAATCTTGACCAATTAAGTCTGAACACCATATGTCGAAAAGAGACGATCAACAAGCTTGTAGATCAGCTCTTTTCACTGTGCTACACCACTGTATGGTGTGAATAAGTTAAGCATATAGGCCTAGGCCATTGTTGAGAATTTTGGCCTTTAACGACATGCCCAAAATAGGGATGCCAGTTAAGCCTAAATTCATACTTTGTTGTATGACTTTACGTCATGTTTTTATGTTGAAAATCAAATCTTTTTGGCAAGCAACGCTGTATAAATAAGTATAAATAAAGGTAAGTAGGCCTACTTACTGTAGTATGAATTAGACCTTAAGCACAAATAAAAAGGGCGGATGGTTGGTTATATCCATACCTCTGACTCGTACAGTGAGAACAGGAGAGCTGTGGACCCCGATGCGATTCCTAGCTTCACAGTAGTACCGACCACTCTCTGCAGGACCCACCTCTGAGACGGTATAGATGGGACCAGACTTGGTAGCCCACCCTGGAACACAACAGCACAATAACCTTTCACTATACTGCAAATAAACAGAGCAATGTAGACGGGAAGAGAGACATAATATGTTTCTTGTACCCCATTACAGATAACAAGACGTTCATCACTGAATATTACCATTGGCTTGCCTTTATCGTGAATATTCTATTTCCACCCATATTTTACATAGTACTTGAATGGAGACACATTTTTTATAATAGATCAGCGATTCTCAACCTTTTTAATTTCAAGGACCCCCAGTTTGATATGCATTAGGCCACGGACCCCCATTTGCTAATCTTACATCTGGGACCCCAATCTGCACTGTAACATACTCAGTGTTAATTTAACACTGAAAAAATACAAATGGAAACAACTTGACCCATAAGGACCGCTGGAGGTCCCTGAACCCCACCCCAATGATATAGACTACGTATGAAGCGCTCTATAATGCCAACCTTGAGCAGAGGCTCCATCCAGTGTTAGTCGGTGCCAGGTGAAGTTGTCCACAGCTGGATTAGCCTGACTGCTGCAGGTCAAGGTCAAAGGTCGTCCAGCGTCCACCACACCGGCGGGACGAGCCAGCACTGAAGTGTTCTTTGGAGGGTCTGTGGAGGAGGACCCTCACAGTTCAAGTTCAGTTCAATTTGGTCACAACGCTACAAAGTTAAATCCTCACTGTTAACTCTGAGAGTGTACAAAATGTGATCCATAGGGTCCAATCAAAAGCAAAAAATGAGTCCAAGGCACTCTTCATAAAGTTAAAAAGCCTTAATACCAGGCTTGTTCATAATGGAACAGTTAAAGGAAGCCAACATGTTTCGGCCCAAAAAATGGCCTTGATCAGGATTGAACCTTTGTAATTAGCTCAAATATTATTTCATGAAAATGTGGACAATGTTTTTTAGATTTTTGGGGGTAAACAGTCATTTATATTCTATATTCTATTTCTGTGAAGCACATACTGTACAGTAGGGTTTCATGAAATGTGCTGGTATGAACAGTGGTCAGAGATGTTACAGGATAAAGAGACAAGCTGAGGAGTAAAGAGTGAATTAGAGAAAAGGGGAGGAGTAGATAAGGAGGAAAGCTGAGGAGATGAGGAGGAGGAGGGCTGGTAGACAGGCAGACAGAGGGCATTGGTATTGTACTGTAGGTATCATTTATCAGGCAAAGGAGACTGCTCACCTCACCCTTAAACAACACAACACCACACAACTCAATGCAACAGCACAGCACAGCACAGCACAATGAAATGGAATTGCAACACAACACAACGCAGTGCAACGCAATGCAACGCACCGCAACAGAAAGCAACACACCAATAACTTGAAGACATACTCACAACACACAGAAACACACAGGCATGCACGCACGCACATATGTACGCACACACACAAACACTACTTACACAGTACAGTAAGTGTAGCAGTAGGGGAGGTTTGGTATCCCAGTCGGTTCCATGCAGTGCAGTAGTACTGACCAGCATGATGAGAACGCACCGCTGGGATAGACACATTCTGGAAGGTTCCTTTGGCCCACACCTGATCACCTAGGATACGATTCCATGCATACCTGTAGGAGGGATGGCGGTAATGATGATGAGGATGAGGATGAACTGCTGTGCTTAAAGGATACATTTACATACAGTAGATACACGTGATGGAGACATATAGATCAGTGGTTCTCAAACTTTCTTTTAATTTCAAGGACCCCCATAACTCTCAGAGTTAAAGGCCTGTAAGGGTCAATTTGGAACCCCCCAAGGAACCCTGAGGGTGCCTGGACCACACTTTGAGAACCACTGAGATAGATGATGATGATGATGAAGGTGATATAATGATATAATTATTTAAAAAAAACTCCAAATCCACATGATTTTGTATTTTCTATTGACTGAACAGAAACCTGTTGAAATGAACCAAGGTGAACTCTTGGTACCTGGTGATGGGAGGGTGGGCGTGGCTGACGTACCTGTTGATGGGAGGGTGGGCGTGGCTGACACAGCTGAGGTTGACATACGTTCCCTCTCTGATGTCAGCAGGAGGATTGACTTGCACACGTGTGTTCTTGGGGGAATCTACACAGACACACAGAGCAGTGGTTCTCTTTCTACTCTTCCCTGTCTCATTGACAAGGTTCAAGGTTCACTTTCTCTTTATTTGTCATTGACATGCTTGCACATGAAACTTGGTTTAATTTGGTTAAAGGAGAACCCTCTGAAAGTCACAAGAGACATTGGGGTCAACGCTGCAAGACAGTGTTTCATCATGTTAACTGAAAACGGCAGCAGCCAGTTAAGAAAAAGTCTAAACACAGAATGTTGGAAAGTAAGTATCACTTCCTGCTCATTCCATGTGACAGAATTATGACTGGTATTAAAATAGAACTATTAACAACCAGACACAACTGTTGGACAGTTAGTATGATCTACAATACATCAGTGGTTCTCAAACTATTTAATTTCAAGGACCCCCATAACTCTGAGAGTGTACAAATGGAACCAAGTGGACGAGTAAGGGTCCATTTGGTTCCATTTGTACACTAAGAGTTACGGACCTGTAAGGGTCCATTTGGGACTCACTCAACGAACCCTGAGGGGCCCTGGACGCCACTTTCAGAAACACTGATCTACAGAAGAGATCAGGTTCACAGACTTCTTTCACCAAAGTGAAAATCATAGTCTCTTACCCCAGGTTTACCCTTAGATATCTGGGGACCCCAGATTATAGGTCCATGACCTGTCCATCCCATAGTTCTTTGTGTATTACCTAAGCTGAAATCTGGTTGAAAACATGATCTGTAATAAAGTATTGAGAAACTCACATGTTACATTAAGTAGAAGTGGTCCGGAGCGGTCTGTGCCTAACGAGTTCCTGGCCACACAGAAGTACTCTCCTCTGTCAGTGTGTTTGACCCGGGAGAAATGGAGCTGAGGCCTAAAGCTGTCTGGGATACTACCACTCTCCATGTCTGGAAAGCGCACACACACACACACACACACACACACACACACACACACACACACACACACACACACACACACACACACACACACACACACACACACACACACACACACACACACACACACACACACACACACACACACACACACACACACACACACACACACACACACCAGAAAAGTTAAAATAAGCATAATCCAATAAAGTAGTAATCCCCCAAAACATAACCAAAACAGGCTGTTGATCTTTATAACTGAAATATATTCCATTTCAGGATTGAGGAGTCTTTTTTTAAATAGGCTTTAAATCTGGACTCTTAACCACTTAAACCCTCTGTACTTAGTCAAATGGACCTGAGTTGGCTCTGCACTTGGTGTGTTCTTTTTTTTACCTCTACATCAAAACAACGTGTTGTGTTGCAACGCATTGTGAGCTTGTAGTTCAGCTATTTTTATTGAATGTTCCGCCCACAATAGGGATGCAAGGGTTCAAGTGGATAACACTTATTGTCACTGAGTTTAGTTATTTATCATGCAACATGACTGTTGGAACCTTTGAACCATGCGTAGCTCTCCACGGGTGGAGCAGCATCACTGCTGCAGGTCAGAGTCATTGACCCACCCTCTGACACCTCTCCTACTGGGGACACCACTATGGAGGTGGAACGAGGAGCATCTGGAACATGTGGGGTGGAGTGTGGTTAGAGTTACAGTAGTTGTTAGAGTAAGTTATAAAATACATACTGTACCTGTAAGTTACAGTAGAAAATGCGGGAGTCGGTATGTTGAGTGCATTAATTTACCAAGATTCATCAAGACTGATTGTCCAAATCGTTTCATATTGATACACAGGCATGATGTAAGGTTGGTATAGAGTTGACTGCTTGCCAGCAGTGTTGTCACAAGAAATGATTCAAGAAAATAAGAAATGCAAGAAAAACACAATACCAAAACACATCTCTTATCGGTCTCTCACATTCTCAAATGTTTTTGTTGAAGAAAACTGATGAATTATGAGCTATCTATGTATTCATGAGTATTGTCTATTGATTGATGGATTGATTGATTGATCACTTACGTCCCAGAGCCAGCGATAGGACTGGGGACTGTACATTCTGCGGTGGTATTGGTCGACAGGTGTAGGATCCAGCATGCTGTTGGTCAAAGCGGTTCACAATCATCCACTTCTCATACGAGCCCAGGTTCAATCCATTTCTGTGTATAAAACATGTATAATGTAAAATGTTTTGTTTCCCTTCTTAATAACACTTCTCTGGTCAAGTAGACACAGACACGGCATACATTATGCACGCACGCATACACACACACCTGTACAGTGCTAGGCTCCGTCCTGGAGCAGCACATCCACTGGCCTGGCAACCCAAAAACACAGTATCTCCAAAGGCATACATATTGGCTGGCCTGGGTGGATGCACTTGGACCTGGAGGTCTGAACCACACAAACACATGCAGATGATGATTCTTTATCTAAACCCACCAATCAGATTAATGCACAAATAAGCACTATGCTGATCTCCACTAAACGATCTACTAGGGTAAGCAGCATGTTACAGAACATTTTAGTAACACATGTAATGCAATGTCTTCACAGTCTTAACTTCATTTACACATGGTAAAGAGTTTTTTTTTTTAAAGTTCCCCGTAGGAAACAATATTGTATTCTCTATTTAAACTGTAACTGATGCACATTCTAGTGTCACGTGTAGAAAATGCTGAATGAATACCACTTTAGTTGAAAGTTATAAATATAATTTCCCATGAAAGTAAATTCAACCTACTTGTGACGGCCAGAGAGACAGTGTCAGGGGAGGTCCATCGTCCCTGGGGTTGATCTGTCTCAAACCTGAAGTGGTACTGGCCCGCATCACTGAGCTTAACGGCCCGAATCTGGACAGAACAGCTGGAGTAGCTGCCTCCGATGTAGCTGGATGGAGCCCACAGGTGGTTTGTCATTCGTTACTTTTGTCCCATTCAATAACATATCTGTTCCTTTAAATGCAATTCATGCAATCTGTGTTTCCTTATCTCTTTACTTATTCTTTCAATGTCAGATTTTCTTGTACTGTCTATCTATTCATTCAGCCGTTCAGGCCGTGTGCATCTGTGTGTTTTTTGTGTACATGTGTGCATCCCAATTGCGTTGTGTGTTACCGTGTGCGTCCGCGGTATGATAAGCTGATCAGACTTGGCTCAGAGTGGTGGGCAAACTCTCGGCGGCCCTCCGCCGACACTCGGAACCACATGACCTGCTTCACTGTGTGGCCTGATTGAGAAATCAATCAATTCATGATGTTGAAGTAAAAGATGAAAAAAAGGAAGATGTCATTTATAATGTAAATACCGGTTCAAATATTGTACTGGATCTTGGCATTCCAGGTTTTCTACATGTTAAGCAGGGAGATAAAGCAGATAGCCTACAGACAAATGTACCTCATTAGAACTACAGTAGTAGCCTATAGACTTTAGTGCTCAAAACCACCATAAAGGGTACAACCTATTTTGAGCAGCGTTAATTAATCAATTTGTAACCCCAAGAGTGTACAAATGTAACCAAATGGATGGACCTTATACATCTTCACACTCAGAATTAAATGAACACAGGATTTTATTTGTAGGGTACCTGATGGATGGTCATAACGGCAGGGCAGGGTCACAGTTGTTCCTGCCCACACACAGATCTCCTTTCTAGAGAATGACACACTCCACCTGCTCTGAGTACCTGCAGCACACACACACACACACACACACACACACACACACACACACACACACACACACACACACACACACACACACACACACACACACACACACACACACACACACACACACACACACACACACACACACACACACACACACACACACACACACACACACAGTAACTATAGGCTTAGAGGAACGATATGTGTTGCTGGCTCAGTGTTCCATTAACACCCATGAAACTGAACAGTCTTCTGTGCCTCAGTTTTGCTGAAAAGTTTACTCTGGTGAATGGTGATGTCACTGGGGTCAAATCTGTTCAAATTGCAACCCTTCTGTTGATGCAGTAGCAGCTATAGGCCGTAGACAGTATTATCCATGCAATCAATCAGTGACATTCAACGTAATTTATTTTTATCATATCAAGATGACCAGCACCTTTGGGTGCCTAAAGACATTTTCTTTCAATTCCTGGTAATAAGTATGATTTTTTTGGGCAGGTTGTCCACCTTTATAACCTACTGTACATGATATGGCACAGAATGAGCACAGAGCAAAATAAGGCTGTTATGCCCTTTCTATTCTGTGTGTGTATGTGTGTGTTTGTGTGTGTGTTGTTTAGACTTCAAAGCAGAAAAAAAGCCTAGGCCTAATTCATCACGTACAGAGCATTTGACTTTACAGCCAATTGTTCCATTGTAAAATGCGCTGCAGGTAGCAGGTAGGCTGGACGGATGTGGCATATCCACTCCTGTTTGTTTACACACACTTTGATGTGGTCTATTGCACCACGCTTGTCCATGAAATGCAACATGGGAATTGAAGGAACTCAGAGAAAGGCCAAAAATAAAGGGGACTTTTCTCTGTCAATATGGATTGTACCGTTAATATAGTTGTTTCTTGTCTATGATAACCATCAACAATATATTGAAATGATCAGCAGCATGATAGTGTCCCTTTAAGCATTCCAGAATACTCACACAAACATAAAACAGTTAGACACATGCACAGCACACTCAGTAATCCTTAAGTGAAAGTATACACTCATGCAAGTACACACACATGCAAACACCATAGTGAGCACACAAACACAAACTCACATGAATCAGGTACTAATACACACTTACAAGAGCACCTCTGTTACACCCATCTAAAAACTCAAAGTTGGAATGCACACAAAAAATTGGTCCCCACGTCATCCAGGAGAAACTAAACAACTAACAACTAACAAAGCCCTAAACAATATTGTGTTTCCTTAAGTCTCTTGAATGTAAGACAATTATAATGCTGATAATATAGTAGGCCTATAAGAGATTATTAGTCTAAAGAAGTGTGCATTTCATTGGCTCAATAAGTGCAATAGCTTGCTAATTAGTTTTAGGTAAAGAGGAAAAGAAAGAAAAACATGGATACCATGAGAAAGGTTCTACTCGGGTCCATGAGTGACACATAAAATGTAGCACAGATGATAATGATGAGACTTAATGTGGAGCAATGGTGGGTGTCCTGTGCCGCTCTTAACTGCCTGGCTGGCTGACTACCTTGCACAAAAGCCAATCAATACTTATAAATAACCTGAGCGTAAAGGCAAGGGCACCTGGCTACAGAACCTCACATGTACAGTATCACTGTGTATGTCAACGATCAAATTAGAAATTGTGTTAATTGTCCTCCATTGTGTAAACTAGAGCCATGTTTTTATAATTTGAAATGGTTGGGAAGGGATGTAATTTGTGTCATTAAATCAGCCTGCTGTCTCATACTGTATGTCATGACATTTAATCTCATATGCACAGAGAGGCAGTAACAAACATACAGTATAATGCTCCATTCAGTTCCAAATAATGAATTTAAGTGTGTGATGTATTGAGCTTGTTTTTTACCTGGTAAAGCTGCGAGGATGGTGCTCAGAACTAACACACCTGCCAACATCTCTGCTGATACGAGCGCAATAATGGCACAGGAGCAAAGGAGAACAAGAGAGAGTGAGGAGACAAACAGAGACAAGTGAAGTGAGACACGTACTGTTCACCATTAAATACCATTAAACTGATCAAACCCACTCACCTGTCAAAATATCTTCATTAGCTCAAGTCAGTCAAGCAGAATGTGGTTTGTTGTGTGTGGAGGTTGATGTTTCCTTCTTTTTCTTTTTTTTATAGGGATGGTGAGACTTGCGCGGTGAGCAGAGCCGGGTAGCCAGAGATGGGAGGAGGGAGAGGGGGTGGGTGGCGAGAGAAGTGGAGGGAAGTAGCAGAGGTCTTAAAGTTAAAGTTAGCCAAGTTATTTCAACATTACACCATCTTCAATCTTTTCCGGGAAACCTGTTTCCTCTTGCTATTTTCAGATGTTGGTTACATCCTTTTCCACTTCTGTCGCTCATTTGTAATGTCAGCCATTTGATTACATTTCACTATTGCATTATTTAAATACAGGATGGAGAAAATAAATAATATATCATAATAGCAATAGATGGGGGGGGGGAAGAAAGGGGAAATGCATGTTAAGGAATTATGGAGCTATCAGGATGCTGATCAGAAACTACTAACATTTAGTAGTTTATTGCATATCACGGTGGAGAAGTATAGGCTACATCAGATACACGGCAGTAGCCTCTCAAAGGAGAGAGACCAGGCTATTTAGACATTAATTTGTTTAGAGAATGTGTTCCATCAGTTCTATGTGAAAGGGCAAAATTAAGACAAACACACATAGGCTACAACAACAAACTGGTTGTTGTAAGTGGTTATCACTAATGATCTGATAGGTTATACCTCACATTGCAAAGGCCTTAAGTGTCTCAGGAGAAAGATTTTCATCACCTAAGTATTTGGCATTCAAATATTACTTGATTGCCAATGACATATTTGAATGTAGTTTAACAAGACTTTAGGCTATAATTCAACCATATAACTTTGGATTATTGCAATTTAAAGTGATATTCTTTTGTTACTATATTCCCAATAGTAAGTAGTAATCAGTTGCTATAGAGTGTTTATTCAGTAGGTCTGACCGTCCTCCAGATCTTTCGTAAACAGAAAATACATTTAGGCCTACAGGCCAGGAAACCAATTTCATCCCATCAGGAGAGAGAACTCATCATACAGGATACTGGATAAACAAGTGAAATGGGAAGTGATGAAACAGTTCTGATTATTAAAGACAAAGAGCTGGTGAGACGTTGGGGAGATTGCTATCAGAATATACAGCTTTAACTTTTTAACAAAACAAAACAAAAAGAAATGTTTTAACCAAATCATATCACTTTTTATACAGAAACTTTATAATGCAATTAGCTAATCATGTGTAAAACAACATTGATGTATTAAAAATCAAACACCTGTTGTAACCATTGAGATTGTAGCCCCCTAGGCTAGAGCAGTGGTTCTCAACCTTTTCAGGTTGTGACCCCCCAAAATAATCATATTTCAACTGGGGACCCCCCACCCTGACAAGCACTTGGAATCGCAGGTAGTTGAGGCATTACGTTTAGTTTGACATATTTGAACGTAGGCCGCCTAGTCAACATCCACAAATAAATATTGTGAAAATAGAAGATCTACAAGCTCACAATTTTTGCCTCTTGTCAACATCCACAAATAAATATTGTGAAAATAGAAGATCTACAAGCTCACAATTTTTGCCTCTTTCTTATATTATTTGACAATTTGTCCAATGTTTCACCAGTTTGTATTGTATAGTTTGTTGATTACTTTTGATGCAGTAATGGTATTTTCTTTAGGTATTAAAAAGGTCTTAAAAGTCCTTAAATTGTCACTTACTGTCATCTGGGGACCCCCCAAAAATCATGTGGTGACCCCCTGGGGATCCCGACCCACGGGTTGAGAACCACTGGGCTAGAGCACTCTAGATGGGGTGGACGGACGACACGGTCTCTCTCGTGTCCGCAGATGCTGGCTTGCAAGTAGCCCTGAAACATGACTGTCATATCATGACAGTCATGACGAAACTTCAACCTGGTTTTTGCACCTTTTTTATTTACAGCCCGCACATCTACAAAAACATTCAACTTTCAAATATAAAGTGCTTAACCCATGGCCACAGATGTTACAATTCACTTTGGGTGGGTATAAGTACCCGTATTTCTTGTATTGTTCAATAAAAAACATTTTTAATCCGATCTGCGGCCATTTTATTATAATGTATCAGAGTGCAATACACCTCCCAACCAATAGGGTCAGGTCATTGAAAGAATACAGAAATGTCTGAGAAAATGGCCACCAATCGGATTAAACTGCTTTTTATGAACAATACGGAAGATACGGGTACTTATGTGGGTCCAAGTAGAAGTGTAACATCCATGGGCATAGGGTAAGCATTTTATATTTGAAATCTGACGTTTATGTAGATGTGCAGGTTGTAAATGGAGAAAGTAAAAAACCCATAGGGACGAGCGTCGTGTGATCCATGGCCATGGCGAGCTGGCTACGTCTGACCTCTGCATAGGAGAGTGGGTGCATCCACACATGAGCGTATGCTGACGGCAAACGCTACGCTAGCCCCGTACACACCCATGTTAAGTTAGAAACCGGAAGTTCCGGTCCGGTT
The DNA here is from genome assembly GCF_963454915.1 of Gymnoscopelus microlampas. Classification (NCBI taxonomy): domain Eukaryota; kingdom Metazoa; phylum Chordata; class Actinopteri; order Myctophiformes; family Myctophidae; genus Gymnoscopelus; species Gymnoscopelus microlampas. The sequence continues at coordinate 28,666,109 of NC_139940.1, read as the reverse complement.
TTTCCTATAACATGGGTGTGTACGGGGCTAGCGTAGCGTTTGCCGTCAGCATACGCTCATGTGTGGATGTACCCAGTGGGGCTAGAGCGCCTCTAACCTCGCATCACCAGTCTTTCCACCTCGGAGGAAAGCCTGGTCTGCGTTACAGAAGACCCAATATGATCCGGTCTACTGGAAAAAAAAAAAAAAAAGAATCCTTTTTCCGGATTCTGCCCATCCGGTTTTGCGGTGCCGCTTTGTTTTGGTTCCCCAAACCCTATTTAAATGGAATAGAATTTCCCCGTGGGATAATACAGACGCTAAATAGTCTCCGGATAGTGCACGCACATTTACATTTAAAAAATAAGCTAAACTATGCCGCATCAAGGATTTTATTAGGACGGACCTATATTGGGGTGAGACGTCTTTCCGGTTCTGCCCATCCGGCCACTTTTTTTTTTTTTTACTTCCGCTCCCGACCGGATCATATACCCGAAAATGGAATGCTGCCCAGGCTAGAGCGCCTCTAGTGGGCAGCAGTGCCATCTAAGGGCAGTCAATGGTGTGCTGCGTGTAATTAATGGCAGCTTGCATTGAGTTGCTGCACATGCGCATTTCCTCCGAAAAAGATGTAAATAGAGCACAAAAGGTAAACATTTGGAGAATTATGTGCCATGAATGATCGATTTTAATGTGTCGAGCATTATTGTATAAAGGCTTGTTTGGTAATTTAGCATAAACTGGTTTAAACCTTAGCATAAATAAATTTATAAGATAGTCACTACTCACTATGCATTTGAAATATGCTCAGCTAGATTAGAGAATCCAGCTAAGTGACACTTCTTGCCTGATCTCCCCACTGAACGTGGGGAGATTTAAAGTCCCACTGTATTTAAAATGTATAAATATATACAGTACATTTACGGTAAAAATTGTGTTTAAAGAAGTTGTCAAAAGCACATGTCGAATGGTTATTGTGAAAAATATACCTGTGGAAGATTATTATATGAAAAATAACTTCTGTTTAATTGAAAAAGTTACACAGTATGACTTTGATGTATTTTAAGTAAAAAGCCTAGTATATGCCATGTCGGGTTATGTTCTAGTTTTCTCTGTATTCAGGCATCAATTAAAAAGCACTATCACTGATACAAATGAGTGGCACCACCCATCATAAATAAAAGAAAATCTCTCTATTTGCCACTGCAGCTTCCTCGTGTTGGCTGCGCCTGCACAGCACGACAGACACAACAGGCAACCCAGCTTGGAGATCTGTGCTCAGAGGAGCGCACATTTCTACTTGAGGTATGCATTGATATTCTAAGAATTACATAGCCTATTGTTTTTATGTGAAAGAAGCCATGTTTTTTTTTTATCTCTGCCAGGCTAAAAGGCCGGGAGGCAGGATTATGTTTTTGTTACTGTCCGTCAGTAGGTTGGTCCGTCCATCCGTCTGTCTGTCCATCCATCTGTTTGTCCGTCTGGGAACAGGTCATCTTAGACATCGCTGGAACGATCTGCATGAAACTTTGCACACTCCCAGTAGGCCAAGGAGGAATCTCCACACAAATTTTCCAAACCGGCCTCATGGTAGCGCTATAACAGGCCACTTCACATTTTGGATTATAACTCTTGAACCGTATGGTACAATCCCCAAACCATGACCTAACCCCCCATATAGGCCATGCCCATTTCCTCCTAACTTTAAATCCCGTTTTGCTACTACTCCTACAGTTTATGTCCAAAACTAACACAAATTGGTACAAATTATCTCCAGAGGCATGTGATCAACATATACGTATCAACATATACGTGAAATAAGTATTTTTCTGATTGGCTATGATTGGCTTCCAAAATTGATTACACATGGAGGGGCCTCCAAACAACGTAGAGCCAAAAGCGATTTCACTTCCACCCATAGGGGGCACCACAAATGCTAATGTCACTTCTCAGTTTGTTGCAGAAACGTAACTCCCCCCCACCCACCTACACATCGCCGGAGGGGGGTCATAAGGGCCTGGATGTCCCCCGCTATTGGGGGGACACTATTGCGATTGACTGGTCTATTTATTTATTTATATTCCCGACCGGCGCTAGTCTAGCACCCCACCGTTTCCCATTGTGTTGCGTCGTTGTGGATTGGCTGCGTGCTTGCCTCTCACCGCAATGAACGCTCTGTTACTGGCTACGTGCAGTTGCTCTCTCAGTCTCAACTCGTTCAACTAGGGGCCAAACAAGCTAATACACAACAAATAGTTGTTCTTTGTAAACTGTCTGGGTGTGAAAGAAGGGGAGCTCAGGCTGCTAGAATCAAGTGCTGATAGACTGACTGACCAGGGATCAGATTACTGCAGCAATATATGGGGGAACAAAGTCAAAGCTATTCCCCCGTCAGTTAAAGTGAGAGCCGAGAGTGCACGGCCGCATGCACAAACTATAGCTCTGTGGAATCAAAGTCCGCGGCATGTGTGATCATGGATTACTTATTCATCGAGGTGAAAACATGCAATTTAATGTCATTGATTTGTCTCTTATTGTAGGCTGATACTGTGCTAGAGCAGCATTTTATGTCGGTCCATACAATAATTGGTGCCATCTCGATGCGTCTTTCTTTTTTCTTTTTTTATGTCGGATCCACTCGGATCTCGGAACCAATTTCAGGGGTCCATTAGGGTTTGGGTCCGTCATTTTGAACCTGTGAAGAGCTCTATGTGTATAAATCACAATTTATTCTGACTTCCTTATTACTAACTAAGTGATGTTTATTGAAATGCAATCCAAGTAGTTTCATGTAGTTCTTCAAACTTTCACTATAGAGTATAATGGAGGGAGAAGGCTGCCCACTGCTCCTAGTTGTTATGGGATGGGTTAAAAGCAGAGGACGAATTTCACGCTATGTGCATATATATATACATATATACACATAATGTGACAAAAATAACACCCCAAAGGAGTGGGGACTATTATATTCTATTCTAAAGCTTGAATGTCCCTTAAATAGAAAGTCTGAAAATTACTTTAACATTTACAATCTGGTCTTTAGTGCTTCTAGTTAGTTAATTAAATTCCGAAGACTTTTTGTCCATTTGGATACAAATGGTCTCGTGAGTCATTTGACAATGACCATCAAACAGGGTTTTGATACCATTTACCTGTAATTGCCTTAAAGATGTGTGGGCTGGGCCTATTTCTTGCAAAAATGCCATACTGGCTGCCTCGTGTCCTGACAGCTGCACCCCACGACTGAGACAGCCCTGGGAAGGCAATAGCCTGGCGAAGATCTGCTCTCAGAGAGCACACGTTTCTAGTTGTGCCTGCAGTGCGTTCATTGGCCACAGTTCCATTTCCATGGAAACGGTGTCACTGGCAGCACAGAAACACCCCAGAAGTTGATAGAAGCCAAATGCTTACTACTGGCATACTAGAAACCCCCGCAGCCCCCACAGTGCGGGGGAGGGTCTGGCGGTTTAAAACAGACATATTTTTCTTCAAGTTTGTCAGTGTAATCTTTGTGCAGCTCCGCCTGTCGTCCTTTGTTCTTTCTGACATTGGCATAGAAATCGTACAACATTTCATTGACCTGCATCTTTGGCACTGTTTGAAAATGTAACGACTCCTTTTTCCTGAACCCAGTCATCAAAGCATTTGATGGCCCATTCGGTTTGCTTAATGGTTTTTGTTTAGTTTTTACAGAGTTCATCAACTATTGCATAGTTCCCACACCAACTAGTGTTGAAATCTGTTTAAATCTTGGTGTAACATGTATATGTATAATAATGAATGTTAGTCCCCATTAGTGTATTTGTCACAGTACATTTGCACATAAGTGAAAAGTGTCCTGGGCATTTAACCCATCCTAACTGTTATGAGCAGTGCCATTAATATGGCGCCCAGGGAGCAGTTAGGCGTGAAGTGTTTTTCTCACGGACACTTTGACACATTGACTGGGTGGGCCAGGGGGCAAACCGGTGACCGTCTGATTATCAAATGGTGTCTACCCACTCAGATATGCACAGTATTACTATATGTTAATGTGCAGTTCACATTAATGATGAGCCTTATGATGTTGAAAATGCCACCATTGAATGCTGGAAATGATATGTAGTCGGGTTCTGCCAGCTTTAGTGAACTTGGTGATAAGTGAAATCGTTCATTAAGATTTTACAATATTTCATGAACACCTCATACTTCACATTGCTCAAATAGAAATATGCAGTCAAGCAGATTATGTGATGTCATCCAGGTTACTTTAAATCGAAAGTCTTGGGCGAATACACTGCACCCCCCCATCCCCCCTGCCAGTTATTATCCGTTTTAAAATAGCCTTTTCCTCTCCTATAACGACACACTCCTTGTACAAGTTATTCAATTAATTAAGATATAGACTTGCATTATTAATTTGAGAAATTAACTCCGGCTTATTGATATATTTATACAGTACAGTCTATACTGTATGTCAGCCAGACTTCTATAGATTGAGCAACCAGAGGTCCTCTCATTCAGAATACTTTAATTGAAACTCTTGGCAGAGATGACTACCACAACCAGACATGGTGAGGTTCGAGACCTTTCAGTCAACCGTGACCACTTAGCCTGATGAGTCTAAATGACTTTAACATCCTACCCCACGAAGACTTGGCCAATGAATGTCAGTTTAGCATCTCAACTCAGCCAATAGGCTACTTAGCCCAATTTTGACCCTAGAGTAATGATGATGTAGAGTTTAACTTTTCAATCAGTCTCTATTCATGGGCATCCAAGCAGGGGGAAGAAAGAGGTCCTGATTCAGGGCTTCAGAGATTACATCTCAATCTACATCTGGAAATGAGCGTTACCGTTTTTCTTATTTCAACGTTACTCATTTTACTTATTAGCACACTGATCAGGGAGGATTTACAAGTAAAACCATAAGGGATAAGTGCTAAAGATAGGAAGGCGGATAGAAATCGCCCTTCCTCCTGGCTTTCTAAATTATAGTTCAAGATGCAAAAGGGGGCACAGGCCTTCATTTGGTGTGTCCCCACATGAGAGGAGACCATTATTAAGTACCATATTAATAGTTATATTAACAGTCATGTGTACTGTAGATGACAGGGTAGCAGACTATTGATGATTGAATACTTTGTTAACAGTTTGCAAAGACAAGCACAGGGAAGTTCAATACAAGGTCTGTTAAACCCAAGAAAGCACTATGGCTTGTTTCCATTGGGGTCCTTTGTACTTAATTAATCGACACATTTAATGACAGATTAATGACAGATACAACACTATGCAAATACATCATATAAATGAGTGGAAATCGGGGAAAAAATATATATATATATGTACAGCAAACAGTTTGGGGGGGGGGGGGGGGGGAATCGCAGCCACCTGTAAGTGCTTTTAGAGCGATTTTGAAGGAGAGTAAGGATTCACACTTTTTTATGACTGTTGGTAGGGCACTCCACATTTTGGTGGCATAGCAGTAGAACAAATGTAACCCCTTCTTTGAGCCAAGTCTTTAACGTTTTTGAAGTACTTTGAAAGGTACATGGGTGCCTTTGTGGTGTGGTGTATCTTGTTGACCAGGCCCAACAAGATACTTTCTGGCCAGTTTGTTTTGGGATGTCTGGAGCCTTGTTTTTAAGGCCTTTGTGGTGCTATGGTACCATGCATAGTCGAGGTGCATTGCATGAGTGCTATTGCACTCATATGGCGGCAGTGGCTCATGGTTAGAGTGGCCGGATGGGAACTGCGAGGTTCCCAGTTTGATCCCGGGCTCCCCCAGAGTTAGTGTCGAAGTGTCTTTGAGCAAGACGCTGAACCCCAAATGTTCCCGATGAGCAGGTTTGTGCCTTGCATGGTTTCCTCCGTCATCTGTGTGTGTGTATGGGTGAATGTAATGCACAATCTATGTACTGTAAAGCGCTTTAAAATAAAAGCGTTATATAAATGCACCATATTTCCACCTGAAAGGGTTTTAGAATATCCCTACATAGTACTTTTTCTAGTCACTTTCAGTCAGGAAGTTGAGTGTAAATATAATAGGAAGTAGATCTCACTAGGATTTGGAGTCACTTTGAATATACTGTACATTCAAAATCTGACAGACTACACATGCTTACCACATTATTCAAATTCTGGTTGAAAACAGACTGCTTTGCAGTCAGTTTTGAATCAGAGCCGCCTCCACAGAATATGAAGTTAAATAGGACTTTTCTCGCAATTTACAGATTGTAACTTGTATAGTGTTATTATTATGCTGGTTTCTTAAATTATAGGTTTGGAGCCATAATGGATCATGGGCCTAGTTCTCGTCGGTTCCCACATGACCAGAACACCAGAGGTTTTCTTTTTAATGATCTTGGGTCCCAAGACAAAACACTAAATTTCTTGTTTCAGTCCCCAGCTGAAAAAGTTTAAGAGCCCCAGCCCGACATATATATTTTCTCCCAAATCCTCTCTGTATTATTTAGAGCTGGGAGAGTGGTGGTGTTTGAGCTTAACCTGTAACCACAGAATGACTTCAAAAAAAAAGTCACGGCACACTAATAGGTCAAAGCCTGATGTAATCTTAATGGAAAACAGACGAGACTAAATGAATGAAGAGAAACAGATGGATAGGGCTAGATTAAGTGTGACTGACCACAAACAGGGGACGAGAGAGAGCGAAAGAGAGAATACGATTGAAAAAGGTATAAGATAGTAAAAGAGAAAGGTAAAGGAATAAGAGAGGAACACAAAGGCATTAGACAGTGAGCAAGTGAAGGAGTGAGAGAATGAGAGCATGACAACAGAAAAGTAAACAAATGGAAAAAAGTCCATAAATTGTGAAAGAAAACAAGACTGTTACGATAAAGAAAGAGTGAGAGACAGCAGAGGACAAAGACATGAGAGAGAATGACAAAATGTTAAAGGAGGGAAATTCAGATAAAGGAGGAGAAAATTACAAGTTGAGTATGAGTTAGACGTGACAGCAAGAGAGGCGACAGAAAGAGACGGAAAAAGCTTGCGAGAAAAAGAATGAGAGACGCAGACGTATGACAAGGTACCCAGCCGTTCAGAGTAGGGAAGGTATCCATTCGCTGACCGCAACCTCCAGACCTTATGAAGTGTGACCGTCTAGTGGTCAGACTGGACCTGAAGATTTTCCGCTGTTGCAAAACACTTCCTGCCTGCTGTTTTCATGTAATTTGACCGCCCAGCGTTTGCTCCTCTGCTAAAAGGGGAAAACCACTCACTTTTATTTTGAAAATATTATTGCTGTGCTTATAGATTAGAGGCTTTCTTGGCTTCTGTGGATTAGGTTTTCCAGTCATGTTATCAAATAATGATGTTGGAGGTCCAACATATGCGTCTTGCGAGTGGTTTTCCATTGTGGAAGTGCGGGCACGAATGACGATGAGGTCTTTATTGACATCCGAGGAAGTGTCTTTGTTGCTTTTGTGGGGTCCTTTGGGTGCTACACTATGACGTTGTGATCAATGAGAGTTTGCCCAGGCAGTGATTGCTGATAGAGCTGTTCATTAACGTTAATTGATGGAAATTAATATATGCTGTGTTAAGTCACGCATCTTGTGTTTAATAACACTAACATACTGAGCTTTGAAGCCATCTCATGTGTCATGAAAGCTGATCAGGAAAAAGGTGTGAAAGAAATGTATTTATACATATTTACAGTAATAATATTATAGTACAAAATATGCCAAACCAACTCCTTGATTTCTTCACTCCTAAATCTTTGAGACCTATTGGAATACTATTAAATTTAGCCTGGCTCTGCTCATTCCTATCCCATTCACAAACTCTGCCGGGTCAGATTTCTGCTCCTTGTCTGCCAGAGAGCTGTCTGTGGTCACTGTGGTATTGCCATGGGGAATGAGTCATGTCTGGTGGTTATTATAGGCCTGCGTTTGGCTCCCCTCCCATCTCTCACTCCCTCTAGTGGCACAAGACAGAATTATACTGTGTGTCCGTTTTGTTTAGTTTTTTGACCATTATCCTGGCAAATTGACTACAATCTTATTGTACTCTAACTACGTTGATTATCAGCCAATTAGAATGAGGACACATTCTTAACCGACTAACAACAAATTATCATTGAATCCAGCAAATTTTGTTTTAATAGACAAGTGTACTATTACACATTCATTGGTATGCAAGTTGGCCAAGTATACACTTTTTTAATGTTTTTTTTTTTAACAGAGAAAGGTGATCACAATACATTTATATTCAGCTAGGCTGGTTGGCAAAGAATACATTCTTATGAGGCATGAGCATGAGGAGGGGATCGTATTACACACACAGAAAAATTAAAACATGCAAACACACCAAGGGGTTCTCCAATACAAAATACTAATTTACTCTGCGGCATTTAGTACCTCCAGTTGTTAGGTGCTGGGTGCCTTGCTCTAACTTGGATAGTTAAGACTGCTCAACAACTTCTTCTGTTCAGGTGTAATGACACAACCTTTCATCTAAACGCAACGCAATACTCAAATCTATCCTTGTCTATAAGTTCCTATTTTATTTTTAAAGTGTTTCACTGTTTATGTCAGTCTCTCTGTCTTTCTCTCTCCAATTCTCTCTCTATTGCTCTCTTTCTTTCTCAGACACGAGTAATAGCCATTTCCTGATGTTCAGATTGAGAGAGAACATGTGTGTCTTCTGTGTGTGTGTGTGTGTGTGTGTGTGTGTGTGTGTGTGTGTGTGTGTGTGTGTGTGTGTGTGTGTGTGTGTGTGTGTGTGTGTGTGTGTGTGTGTGTGTGTGTGTGTGTGTGTGTGTGTGTGTGTGTGTGATGGTTTTACCATGTGGAGAGTCCCACTCTGGGACTGAATGAAGACGGATATGAGAGAACCTGTCAGGTCTGGTCTGGGCTACTGTCGAAAACCCACCTCCGATTACAGCCTCCTCCTCCTCTTGATCTTCCTCCTGTCCATCTTCATCTCCCTTTATGTCCTTTCTCCTCCTCCTCCTCTTCCAACTCTCCTCGATCATTTCGTTACAATAATGAAAAGTGAATGACCCTCCCAATTAGCACAGTGGAAGAACGCTATATATCTTGGCTCATGTTTGACTGATGTTAACTTTTTTTGAAAGTAAAAGTTTATTTTACTGGCAAAACCACTGTATGAGGTTAAGAAGTGTGTTCAGAATTTGTTCCCTATGGAAGGCAATGTCTGCACCAATGTGTGTACTTTTTAACCTCATGTGATGCATTATAAAACATAAATGAGGGCTTTCAACTCTCACTGAGTGGTGTCCCAGATCATTCTTTTTTTCCGCAGACAGTGACTCTCTCAGTTTACAGAAGAATTTGAGGATGATGTAAACAGTATAATGGGAGCTGCAAATGTCAGTTAAATTCGCTCCTCTGGGAGATATACTAACTCTCATACTAATCCTTGTGAATAACCTTGGTGTCTATTGCCCTTATCAGACTGGAAATATGTAACGTTGTTGGACTAACTGTTCCGCCCAAGGTAACAAGTCTGGCTGATTTTCTCAGCCAAGAAGTGCAACCTCAGACATAAAGTTTAAAATGGGGCCCACACATTCTTTCACTTTGTCATTTTGGTCATTTATTTTCTTTATTTGAGTGATTTGGGGTTCTTGTATTAGTTTAAAATTTCCAAGCACTTGTCACATTGTGATGAGAGTTTCTGCATTAGCACAAATTGAATGAAAAATAGCCTCTTAACATTGTTACCATAATTAATCTAAACTAAAGTGGCTAGCGGTGGCTCTTGGATGGAAAGGGTATGTTAACAAAGCTAACATTTTCATGTTAGACAATTATAGAAAGCTTAATTTCTCAATGTCAATGCCATTGCCATTGTTATCATTAAAATACAAAGGTAACATTGTAATGGAATTTGTTTTGTTTTGATTTATTATAATAATTTTCTTCAACCTCAGGGACTATACTTGGTCTGAGCCTTGAACCCTGGGCTTTGAGACACCTCAGATGCTTGCCAGTCCTCATCATCACAAACAGTCTGTTACTGGGGTGGTTCATAACCTTCATAATCTTTGCCCTGCTGTCTTATGCATCCTATAGGATGCAAAAAAAAAAACGCTCACAAAAATCATATCACAGAGCTTTAAATTGATTGTGAAATCGTCCTCCATCATACACTGAGATCAAATCGCTTTTGTCGAGCTGTTTATCCGGTACCACTTAAACCCCCTGTACTCAGTAAAAACAGACCTTTGAAGAGCATAGTTGGTATACGCTCTTTTTTCACTCTACAACAAATCTCTTCGCGAAAAATAGCAGATCTACAAGCGCACAACGTGTTGTGAGCTATCGGGATTCTTTTTGCCACAATAATCGAATTTTCATTTTATTGTCCATCCTTACCGACTGCACCACCTTCACAGATCCTGGGTAGAGCTACTGTATTCCCATGCGCATACAGTGATGTCTGCTGTCAGAATGCTCTGGGAGGTACTTAGCAGAGTTGAAGGATTTCAGAACCTTCTCGGAGACCTTGAACTTCCTCAACTGCCCGAGGTCGTACAGGCTGTTTGTCTGGCCTTCTTTGCCACAGTCTCTGTGTGCATTCTCCAAGTCAGTTAGTTTTTGAGTTTATAAACATTAACATTATCTTGAGATTAACCTAATTTTGGTGAAATGTTGTTTCAACTTGCATTCAGTTAGATCAATCTCCTATTCATTGTCAAATTATCAACAACACAACACAGACTAGATGTTCTGTAAAGCACTTTGTAAACTCTTTAAAAGGTGCTTTCAAATAAATGTGTTATTATTATTATAGAGGATATGTGGGACACAGTAGACTGTACCCAGACATGAATAAGATACCCCAGATTACAGCAATAAATGCTTAAGGGAGGCCTCAGATGGAATAATATCGTTCTTTTTTCTCAAGCAGGTGAACTTTTCAACCGGGGTGAAATAAACCAAGTCCACTTTACAGCAATCTAAACCCCAATCCAAACTTTAATGCCTAACTATAAAATTACATTTAGTCTGTCATACACGCACGCACGCACGCACGCACGCACGCACGCACGCACGCACGCACGCACGCACGCGTACCCAGTGGTTGTGCAGCTGTGCTGTGTGTGTGTGTGATAATGAGATAATCCTAGGAGGGAATCATCTGGAGTGCGTTATATCGTCTCCTTGGCAACCGTCCACTGGTCTAAAATAGGAGTGTTTGGTGGCAGTCAGCTGCAGCATGATGTCATCCTGTATATTTCCTCAAATTAACCACTTAAACCCCAACGTTGGTTGACCGGAGTCCCGCAGGGCTCAATACTAGTGTCTTTTCTGTTTTTGCTCTACATTAAATATCTTCGCTGAAAATAGCCGATCCACAATGCGTTGCGTTGTGAGCTTGTAGATCGGCTATTTTCTGCGAGAGTTTTCCCCAGAATTCAGATGCTGGTGTTTAAAGGGTTAATAAGGGGGAAAAAAAGCTATTTAACGACATGTGCATAACGCTGCTGTCGTCCAGAAATCTTTTATTTCCATATTTATACTTATGTTTTTTTCGTTTAATGTCCTACTTCATCATACTACCTAAAATAGCTAATCTACAGGCTCACAACGTGCCGCATCGTGACACGTTGTGAGCTTGTAGATCGGCAATGTTTTGCTACATTTGCATATTTTGTGTGAGAGTGAAAGTGGTTAAGTCTGTCTGTTTGTTCTATAAATATTGAACCAATGAAAAGTATTGACAAGAGCTTGTTACTAAATAATAACTACGTTGGATCCATTGAAACTCAGGTTATTTATTTTTTTAATTTCCTGAAAAATAACGGTTTTGGACATATTGTCAGTATTCTATAGAAACCTCACAGTATGCTGGTTCACAGGGTGTTCCAGGTGTTTCAGGGTTATTATGAGTTTTACTGAGCTACTGACTTCATAGTAACTGGGTGTTGCCCCCTGCTGTGGGTAGTATTACTTAGCTCTCCATCTGGACAGGTCAACTTTTACTGTACGCTCATAGTTTTACAGTGGAACTAGATTGAGTCACAATACTTTTGTTTATGTGTATCTCGGCTACATTGAAAATGAGGGCCTTCCTCTCAACTGTTAGTACTCCAAGTTGAAATAAAGGTTATGATGATGATGATGACTTTTGTTTATGTACTTAAATGATAGCATTCATGATTTTGATGCATGCTATACCAACACATTTTTCTGGGGACCCCCTGGTACCCCCTCGAGGACCCCTGGACCTCACTTTGAGAACCACCCCATATACATGGTGGCCATTTTGTCTTGTAATTTATACTCAGGGAGTGGAAAGTTATATAGACTATACAGTATTATTTGCAGTGGCACTTCTTCGTACTTTGTATATTGTGCATTGTACATTGTTTGTTGCCTGTATGCCAGGTTAATTTGTATGCTGGAATAGTTTAGATGGGTCTGCTTTGTTTCCCAATAGCTTTATTAAAGCCTGCATCTGTGAATGTACTGTGTGTGTGTGTGTGTGTGTGTGTGTGTGTGTGTGTGTGTGTGTGTGTGTGTGTGTGTGTGTGTGTGTGTGTGTGTGTGTGTGTGTGTGTGTGTGTGTGTGTGTGTGTGTGTGTGTGTGTCTCTGTGGTGTGGGATTTACTAGCCGGCTATAGTGGTTCTCAGGGGACAGCCCTCTCCAGCTGCTACTTTACAAGACTGCAACATCAAACACACACACACACACACACACACACACACACACACACACACACACACACACACACACACACACACACACACACACACACACACACACACACACACACACACACACACACACAGACAGAGGGTTCCACTCTGCTCTGATACTTCTTTTTGCCATTTTCACCAAAACAACCGCCTCAGCTTTCTTTAATCCTCTTTCCACCAATATCATTCTCTCCCTCATACACACCCCTGGTTTCTTACTTCACACTGTATTACGCCCCCTTGTTCTCATACAGAGGCCCGGACAAACAGCCTATCTTTCTATATGAAAAGCAGTCAAACGTAAAAGAATAGGAGCAGCAAGCTAAAGTTAGTCTGGCTGCTATGGTTGAAGGGTGGAGTTTTGGCTCTAAACAGATTGGTTCCCTAGCATCAGGCAAGCAAATACTAAGTGCAGTGTAGCGTATCACAGCGTCGCTGTCGGGCAGAAACCTCTTATCTCCATATTCTAACTTTTTGTGTTTTTTCGTGAATTAACGCCCTACTTGATCACACTACAGCGTCACTCAAAAGTATCAAAAGTAGAAGATCGACAAGCTCTAAACGCGGCACGTTTTGAGCTTGTCGATCTGCTACTTTTGCTATTTTTTGAATTAATTTTGCACATAATGAGGTTTCCACACGAAAAAGGCGATAGTTTGGTATACAGTACCTGGAATTCGACACTTTGATAACTTGTCCGCCCTACACTGCACTTTTCATTCTCTTTCTCTCTCCCACACATACACTCTGTCTGTCTGTCTGTCTGTCTGTCTGTCTGTGTCTGTCTATCTCTCTTTGTGTCTTTCTATTTTTCTCTCTCTGTGGCAGCTAGTGATGTGAGCTCCCTGGCATCTGAGGCAGCCAGCCATTACAGCATGGAACGTACTGGAGACAACCAGAAGCCTATGTTACGTAAGGGTTTGGCAAAAGCTACACACTTCTGTAGGGATGTGGTAAAAAGTAAACACACCTAAATAGAGCTTACTCAACTTCTGAATGAAAAATAGATTTATTTATGTATTATATTTCCTTTCTTTTTTCCCCTCCAAAGTGATGAGACCTGCTTAAGACGGCAGCAGCATATTGCATCAACAATACAATAAAACATATCGTATCATTAGTATCCTTCTATCTAACTATAAATTACTCGAATCTTTGCGTGTGTGTGCGTGTGAGTTTGCGTATCTGTACTTTGTGCACACTATCGTCGATGACCCACGGGAGTGCAGTGCGTGGCGTGAAGTTGGTCGGATCTGCGGTTGTCCTGAATCGCCGATCTGACCGATATACCCATATAGGCATATGAGATCCGGGAATCCAGAACCGCTGATCTGATCTATATGCGTCACATATGCCAAATGGTGCATTTATATAGCGCTTAGGGGTTCAGCGTCTTGCTCAAGGACACTTCGACACTAACTCTGGGGGAGCCCCCCAGCCCGGGATCGAACTGGGAACCTGGCGGTTTCCAGTTCACTCTACCCGGCCACTCTACCCCTGAGCCACTGCCGCCCCGATACTGATGACATCAGGGATCTCGATACATGGGCATACAGTAAAAGGGATATGGACAGACAGTTACAGAGATCTCCATATGGGCATAAAAGGGACACAGGCAGACAGGCAGGCAGGCAGGCAGGCAGGCAGGCAGGCAGGCAGGCAGGCAGACAGACAGACAGACAGACAGACAGACAGACAGGCAGACAGGCAGACAGGCAGGCAGGCAGGCAGGCAGGCAGACAGGCCAGATAGACCAGATACAGAGATCTACACAGGCATAAAAGGGACACAGACTGACAAACGGGTACAGCAGGTTCTCTGACAATGGGTACATTGGGTACAACAGGTACTGCATAATCGGATGGGGCATGCATTCTCAACTTGCATCATTCCCGAGTATGCCAGTGCCCAACAAATATATCATATCAGTCTCTACAAAGTGCCATAGCTCAAGCGTATTCTGAAGAACCTGAGTGCCTTAAGGACTTGATGGGTGTCTCAGGCTCAGCACCCGAACCGTCCTTTATTATTAACGATTATAAACATATTCTCCTATATGTTTTCAATAGAGCATTTTCTGTTACTTGGTAATTAAACACATGCAATTTGGGTCCCACCTGTCTCAGTTGTAGGCCTACTCTCTTTTTTTCTCCCCACATGCTTCTACTCATGGCACCATCACTCGTAAAAAACTGTAATGCAGTTCATAATGCCTCCCATTAAAGCTCGTAACACCAGCTGCATAATTACTCTCAACAACTGCCTCAAAGATATCAAATGCTTGATGTCCAGAAAGGTTTGAATAATCAGTTAAAGTGAATCTGAAATAGTCTTATTTGACCCTCCTAACTCCAGAAATTATATTCTAAATGATCGTTGTAGACAGTCCAGTAGACAGGTTCCAACAGGTTCAATGGCCAGAAACTAAGGGTATATATTTTAAAGAGAGTGGGCAGCCCATTTCCCTTTTTCTCACTCCCAGTGTGACAGAATAGTGGAAAAGCTGGGAGACAGACAGACAAGGACTCGTGACTAAAAGTGACTGTGCTTTTGCCATTTGGATACCTACACTGTAAAACAACCTACCTGACAAGCTAGACTACCAATTAAATAATTCCCAAAACAGACCTTTGCAGAGTTCCAAGCAATGTTAAACATTTTGCCCATTTGTTACTCATAATTTTTCCCCCCTACATTTGTAGAAATATTTATTTTTAGATTTCTACAAGCCTTTACTTGTGACTGTAGACACTCTTCTTTTACTCTAGGGTATTCATACAGTTTGTGTATGTGGATTTGTACATTTATAAATAGTTATACATTTACCACCTGCTGTGTGAAGTTAAACAACAAAATAAAACCAAATAATAACAAAATCACCTTATGTCCCTCACATGACATATTATGTCAATGATTACCAATTAAGTTTGGTAAATAGTAATCTATAATAAATATTTTAAAAAAGTAACCTTCCCAAACACACATATCCATAATTTCTTAATAATAACTTATTTTGAAATTGTGTCTATAAGCCCAGTTTAGCCGAACACATGCATAAAAGTAAGACTCTGGAAACTTTTGGAACCAACCAACCAGGGCATAGCAGAGCAGAACACTCTGGCTCATATAACCAGCCACGGGAAATACATAGCTTCAGAAAAACATCATGCCTGGTAGGCAGTTATACTGGCTGGTACTGTAGATGGGGAAACGGGCAAGAGAGTGAGAGAGCTTGACTGTAAGTTTATAAAAAAGAGAGTGAGAGAGAGACAGACAGAACGAGCGAGCGGTGGGCTGGTGAGTGAGTCCGGCAGCCAAATCATTCCTGCCACCTCATTAGTGGCGATGACATCACAGCTGATTTCTCCTTAGTCGGCTACTACCGCTGCACGACTTCACACAGTTCACAGAGAAGTAGAGCTATACCCAGTCCTAGAGTCTTTTATGAAAGAATCTGGGAGGCTACTTTGATGTAGCCAACAGCCCAGTAATAAGGAGGTCGGCTTTGCTCTGAAAGAGGCAGCCGCTTCCTGAAACAAAGCAATGCAGGTCGTTTTTGTTAGCAGTTCCTTAACCGCAATTCCATAATAATAATTATAACTCACATTTACATATTATATACAGTAGCGCCTTTCTGAATAGTTCAAAGTCGCTTTACATGGGAAAGAAAAAGGAAAAACTTAAAAAGAAAGAATAAAATAAATTATTTTCAAATGTTTACTGTTTTTACAAAACAGTAAACATTTGAAAAGTATAGTACACTCCTCTGAGCGCAGATCCCCACCAGGCCGGGTTGCCTACCCAGGGCCCGCAAAATTTGAAAGGGAGTCTTAGTCAATTGGAATGGAATCTGCAAAATATGACTGCTACATCTTGATCACATGACCGATAATGTGCACCGATTTGTGTGAGGACTAGTAGCAAAAAGTGTGTTTTGAAGAAAACGTGAAATGGCAGAAAATCTAGTCTGGCACAACTGGCCAGGGCCTACTGTATGTGTGGAGTTGCGTCATGATCCACGTGCCACCATGAGGCTGATAAGAAGAATTTGGAGTGCCGGTTATTTATTCGCCTACTGGCAGTGCGTGTGCAATCATGGCAATCGGATGCCGCGTTCTTGATTTGTGGCATTTTGTGCAAAACGGGCCGCCCACTCCTGCTAACTTTGAATGCCAATCGTAGACAGGTGTTCGCTGGGGGGATGTGAGTGGTCAATGGACTGTACACCAGCTGCCACTGTTTTTATTCAAATTACCAAACACTTAGCCATAAAGCTCTAAATTTGAACACACAAGCACAAGTGCGCCTGAATACTATAGCAGGTTGTCTGTGAGTTTGCTTTACCACTTGTGCCATATACTATGTACTGTATTAGAAGTATTTAAAAAACGTCCTAAACATGTTTATTTGCTAATTGCTCTGGTATACTTCATTATATTCATCTCTGAGTTCCACATTTGCGAAAATGAAAGCTGATCAGATCAATAGACATGTTGTTGGTTGACTAAGGTTCACGGCACTTACTATGACCTTGCATTTTCTAAGTCGCTGTGGATGAGAGAGTCTGCTAAATGCCTTAATAAGTTAACAGTTTCAGTCAAAGAAATACAAATTCTTTCTGCATTTCTTTTTTCTCTTCTTTTTTCCACAAATGAATGCTTTCAGCAGGATCTTTTCCTTCCATTGGTAGAGAGAGAGAGAGCTGAAATGAATGGAAATAAAGTGTGGAGAAAGGTCCGGCTGCGTGACCTTACTTGACTATGTGACGTATGTGAGTACAAGACTAAACCTCATACAGGATCATCAGCAAACTCAGATACTAGATGGATATCTGCAATGACATCTTATGTCTAACTCAGCATTAATGGAGTGTGAACAGCAAAACGTTTGTCATATACTGTATGATTCATACATTCCTAAGGTGAATGTCAGCTGCTGAGGTAGACTAGAATCAAAACAGTTGTCCACAATGATACACTGATGCTGTAGAAAAGAGCTAAGATCAGTTCAATATGTTGTGATGACAGTAGCGATTGAAAGGAAAGCAAAGCTGGGACAAATTGCCTGTCTTGGAAAATCTTTGTGAAGAAAATGTGCATGTAATAGGCCTATCCCAACCCTCAATAACAACTATTGATATGCCCTTGAGCAAGGCACTTAACCATACATTTCTCAAAGTGAAGCTGCTCGGTGGCCTGCAGCATACTGTGAAGGTTCAGGTGTGAATAGTGACTGTACGATTGTGATGCATGGGCGGTACAATAAAAGAGTGGAACCCTTCCTTGGATTAATAAAAGTTAAAACAATATACTACTACTCGGAGAAACCACGGTATAAAAGAGGAAAATTAAAAAGCCATGGCTATCAGAGGAACCAGCAGATGTTCATCCCTTTATATCTTTTGTATTACCTCATAATGTTCACACAAGCGCTGCTCGAGTCGAACAAAGAAGAGGACAATGATCTGGCTTAGAGAGTGTGGCCCCAACGAGGACAGCTTGAAGACTAAAATCAGACAAATGAGATAAAAGTCACACAGACTTTAATTCTCCAGCATTTGTTTCATTATTTTACAATGTTCTGAGGGATGTCGAATCAAACAATGGCTTTTTTACTATGTGTTTGAACTCAGTGCACCACGAGCGTGTTTGTGAGAAACTCCATCATAAAACGGGATATGAACGGAAAAACTAAGAGAACGAGCACGGCTTCATCTGATGTCTTCCAGTTGTGTGACCTCCCTCTCCTTCTCCCAATCCTTAACTCTCTCTCTCTCTCTCTCTCTCTCTCTCTCTCTCTCTCTCTCTCTCTCTCTCTCTCTCTCTCTCAATATCTTTCTCTCTCTCGGTTTAATAAGGCAGCTGTAGAGTCTGGTTCTCTTGGGAAACAGTGTGGAGTGTGGCTGCTGGGCAGAGGACAGAAATTGGGGCTGGTTGAATTCGGAGTGGGGTCTGTGGACCGGGCTCAATGTGGGGGGGGGAGCAGGGGGCGGAGGGGATCAGGGGGGGTGTTTCGGTTTGGGGCCAACACTTCCGACCCTTTCCCCCATGCAATACACCACACGGCCTGGAGTCCTGACAGGCTGCCTCCTGCTCTCCCTCCGTCCATTCCATTCCCTCCCTCCCTCTCCCTCTCTCTCCTCCCTTGACTCCCTCCATCTCTCTACCCCCCTGTTTCCCTTTTCCTTCGCTTTACTTCTCTTCCACTTATTCCTATATTCTTCTCGGTTCTCTTCCTGCCCCCCTCCCCCTCTTCTCCCCTCAGTGTGAGGACAGCAGACAGTTCTTTTTTTGGTAATGACCCTCTCCAGACGTCTACTTGGTGGCATCATAACGAGCCCCTTTATCCCCTGTTCCCCTCCCACTCTCACTTTCAGCACAGGGTGTACAAACGAGCATCCAAGGTCTACGATAAATAGCTAAGTTGATTATCCCTTGGAGTATCTCTCTCTCTCTCTCTCTCTCTCTCTCTCTATGTGTCGTCTTCTCTTTCCCTTTCTCTGTCTTCTAGATGTCTGCTCTGTGGTACCGTATTGGGTCCAAACCTGCTTCCGAGTTTTGACAGGTTCCTGACCCGCGCCAGAATGGTTCAGCTGGGCTGAGACTAGGGGGTTGTGTGTCTGCGTGCCTTTTCAAGTGTGTGTGTGCGTGCGTGCGTGCGTGCGTGCGTGCGCGTGCGTGCGTGCTCGTGTGTGTGTGTGTGAGGCCAGGGACTGGCTAGGCTGTGGGGTGTTTTTCATCAGAATAATGAATACTACGTCTGAGCTAAGGGAAGGAAAGGATAGCAAGAGGAGGAGGAGAGCGAGAGAAGGAGAAAGGAGGGGTAATGACTATCAGATGGCGTTCTACTACCGGGCTTCTGCTGCCTCTTTAAAGGGGAACACCATTCAATTTAAGAATCCACATACTGTATAGTATGCTACTAATACACCCTAGGATTTGGCCAATCAGTACACAGTAAAATCCTCAGAGTTCATTTAACTCTTGAGAGAGCGCAAATGTAAATCCTTATGGGTCCATTGATTACATTTGTACACTCTCAGAGTTACAAATGGATCAATTAACACTGAGGTGTAATGGGTACGCCCAGTCAGTATTCATCTGTGGATGTGAGTAGTTAAAAGCCAGAACAAAAACGATCTATTTCATCTATGATGTCACCACAGTTCAGACAAAGACGTTTGTTAATGAACACGAATGACCTTTGTTTGAATCCTAATCATCTTCATATACAGTAATGTTTTTTATCAGTTTAGCCATTATCTTCAATGGTGGTGCCTGAGGGTGTGGAACCTAAAGGCCTGTCCACACCAATGCAACTCCTTGCAACTGCCATTGGGGATAATGGTTGCAAGTAGTTGCATGTTGCAAGGAGTTGCGTCGCGAATCATTGGTGTGGAGTGACGGAGTCTGTGGACTGGCCTTTAAGAGGACGTGGAATAAAAACGTACTTGATTCATAACTTAAAGTTAAAGTGCCGATTTTCTCACCTAAATGCTTTCGTCCCATTGTGAGGCGTACAGTATGTGGAAATTTGATATACAGTAACACTTCCCAATGCGTTATGTCTCAAAGGCGGTGGAAAAAAACGTCAGTAACGTTAAGAACAATACTGTGGACTGTTGCTAACGATACAACAGACATATGTCAGTCAGTTATACTGTAGCAGTGTGTTCTCTATACAATATGTGGAATCTATATGGTTGATATTGTTGTACATTGTCAATTACAAGTTCACCTAAAGTGTGGTATAATTACCATGACTTTTTTTGCTTTTTTCTGGTAGTTTTTCCATTATCAAAAGCAGCTACAATTGGTGATTATGTTGATAGAAATGTATCTATTATGTTTTGATAAAAGCTTTCAGCTGTTTGGTACTGTAGATGATGTCCGACATTGTTAATGTCTCCCTAGTACTCTCTGGAATCTTACCCACAGGTCTCAAACATGCCATTATGTTGAAAAGGAGTCATTTCTTTTTGAGAACTACATTCCTGGGAAGAATTCTTGAAATGGTTGTGTAACAACAATTACATGTATTGGTCACACAACAATTGTTTGATGTTTATCAGTTTGTTTTTAGAGTTAACCACAGTACAGCAACTGCCCCGGTCAGAGTTGTTAATGATCTTACCCACACCACAGGATAGGACCATAACCAAAGACTGTTTTTGTTCTTTCTTTCTTTTCTTTCTTTTCTGTATATGACAACAGAGGGTGAAGGTCAAGGACAATACGTTTCAGCCTCTGGCGATTGTCTACTTCCAGGTATATTCCTCTCCAGGCTTCAGTTCCCTTCTGTACAAAGCACTCTTGTTCCTGAAAGCTGTTAGCTTCTGATCCTGCTGTTTATCCATGTACCATCCAATGACAAATCCCATGGGCACCAGTATGTTCATCCAATGCACACGAGCAAGTGCTACAAAGTTCACCATGGTTACCTACCCATAAAAAACAACAGATGCAATGGCAAATTAATTTGTGTAGGATGTAAAAAACTGCTCAAAGAAAATGGGACTGACTGGCTTGTCTAAGGACCAACCACAGGGTGTCCGCTTAGAACTTAACCAGAGATGTCTGCACCGGACAATTCAAAGGATATCTTTGTGACAAGCAGCAAAAGTTGAGGTATGGGTCTGGATGAGCCTGGTTGGTATCCTGTAGCATGCGGGAGATAAAGGCTTAGAGCTGGCAGAGTTTGTTGTGGTAGTGAGGTTAGAGTTCTGGAAATGACATATCCCAAAGGTGTGATGACCAAATCCTGAGATTGTGATTCTTTATATACAGTAAGGTCTGGCGGGGCTGTTCTGTCGTCCCAATTATGTCACAATGAGTCAGTCTTATCCATGTATGGAGCTCGAAGGTCAGCCATGCCCGAGTCCATGATGCTGATATTCTCCCACTTGCGGTGCATTCAGCAATACATTTCATATCAGTCCTACAGCATATGCTGTTGACTGTTACAGTATACATGTCCGTTTCTGCAAACTATCTCAATCCAATGAATGACCACATCCAAGGAGAGAAAGCCTATTTCACCCACCAATGCTGGGTACCAAAACCTGAACATGCTGATCAAGATGCATTGTCCGCATAATAACTCAATAAAGTTTTATGCTTGTATTTAATATCTCCAAGAATGCATTTTATCATCTTAAATATATATATAGAGTCCAATTAGATTCTGAAAAGCTGTTTCATGCTTTCATTTCCAGTAGATTTTATTTTTTATTATTAAATTAAAGGACGACTTCACCCATTTTCAACCTATCGTCATATAATTGGTCCTCACTAATGCTCTTAATAAAATAATACAAATTGAAATGTAAAAAATCACACCCAGTGTGAAGTGGGCGGTGTGTGGTCATCACAACACGACTCACTTTAAAAAAGGATAAATCACTTTTTTAAAGTCCATACTGCTATTCATAGGGCTGCACATGTGTCATGTGTTTCGCTAGCCAATCACAGTCCTGAATTTGCAAAGTCAGCCAATCACATTACAGTTAGTGGTGATGACACTAGCTGTAATGTGATTGGCTGACTTTGCAAAAGTATCGATTTGCATTAACAATGGAAGGGTTAGGGGGTATACAAATTTTTTGGTCGGTGTCCAAAACTCACTTATAGGGGGCGGCTACACCGCCCCAAAAAATAAAAAATAAACTGCCTAACGATGATGTCACTGGTAATGTAGTGATGGACTGTGATATGATCGTTATTATTAAAATATTTGTCTCCGCCAGGAGACTATGTTTTCATTCTCGTCCCTCCGTGTGTCCACCAAGCTAACATTGGTCAAGCTTCACGTGACACATGACAATATGTTGAAAGGGTGTGCTTTGATTGGCTAGCGAGACGCATGATGAAATAGAGACCTATAAATAGGTGTGTCACTTCAAAAGATCATTTATATCTTTTGAAGTGAGGTAAGACAGGATTAATCAGGAACAGTACTGGCGGAGACCTGTGCTCCGAGGAGCACATTTTCTAGTTAACTTTAATTTCATAGCACAAGTCTCAATGGTGGTCATATCAGGCTTAAACCGTGCCCAAATATGGTGTCATACGTCACAGATACATCATAAATGTCTGACGTCATAAACTGGCCACATGAAGTTCTCTACCACACAACAGTGTATTTTAAAAGCAGGCTAAAACATGTATGACCCTTCCAGAAGCTTGTAGTTAGGCTTAAAGCATGTGGATAATGGGAAAACATTTATCTGTATCAGTATGGTTTCTTTGCCTTCTTTGCTTTTTATTTTGTAGCACATTGAGAGTCTACTAAATAGACTTGACTAAACTTGACGATGTGATGTGATGTGATGTGATGTGATGAATCTGTCATTGGCAAGGTTAATATTTTAGTAGTTTTATTCAAATTCTACTTGTAATACAATGTAACTATTTCCTTTTCTAACAACATTTTTAGGGAAACGGCAGCCATATGTGTAATTATGGAAATAGCAGAGTATACATTATAGCCCAAGTCAAATGTTTTCTAGCCTGCAGACAGCAATTCATAGAGAAAGGGATACTGTGTTAGACCAGCCACAGGCTCCTGGGAGATATGCAAATGACAGAGAGATCATGCTAATGCATGTCTATGAGTCTATAATGACGGACCACAGTGAGTGATCCTGGTTCGAAGAAACTCACCATCTTCGTGTGCATGAGCAAAAACATACTCAAATTCAGTTTTTATACACAATCAGGCATGAAACAGTTGGGTAACACTTTCTATGAAACCCATATCTAAATTATAATGTGTTATACCTTCATAATACATTGTAATGCATGCATATACTTTATAAGAGTGGCTAAGAGTTGCATTATAAGTATGGTTATTATAATACTTAATACGGTCAGGTATCATAATTGCTCTACCCCTTTTGCATAAAAGGTTATAATGTTATGAACATCAGGGTACTTTCAGCATCATTTGTGGAGAGTGTGGTTATGGTTTGCCATAACATTTCTATGACAGCTTATTGTTTGCTTCAACTAAATTAAGTGTGCATTTATCTCTATATTGTGTTTATAATTAGGTTGAACTAGTTTTTGTATTTTATTTTTTATTTTTCAATGTAGTCCAAGCCATCTAGGGTTGACATTCTGTTGTGGTTGTGATTTACTATTGATAGTTCAAGATTGGACACAGAGGCCACAATATTACTAGACTCTATGTTTTTTTTTAATTTAAACCTTGTTTAAAAATGAGCTATACAGAACCATGATAACCTTATAACCTTTCATGCGAAAAGAGTTGAGCAATTATAATTGTGATACCTGACCTTATAAAGTATTATGCTATACTAATCATATTGCCTTAAGACAATTGAAGGCTTATAGAAACTCTTATAACACGTTATGGCTGCTTTATAATATACCTTATGAAGGTATCTATGATGCATTACAGATATGGCCTTAATAGAAAGTTACCCTAGTCACTATATTTGAACTAGTCACATCAAAATTGAACATGACTAAAGGCCTTTAAAGCTACTTTATTGCGGTTTGTGAATTGTATTTCATTCGTTTGAGATAGGTTTGTTGTTGCTTTACACATCAAGAGGCCACCATTAAACAGTGAATAGTGAAGTGATCTCCAACCTGGAAACTCATCAATGCAGACTGAAGAGTTAGGAGATGCCTCTGCGTGCCATTGATGCCTGCTGGTTTTTGTCTTGTCCTGTCTTCTCACCAGGTGCCTGCAGTGGAAGTTCTGGAGGCGAACGTATCCTTCTGTTCAGTGGCTCCATTTAGGAATTGAGGTTTGATCACCACCTGGCACCAGCCTGCTCCCCTATTTCACTTCTTCCCTCTCACCCTGACCACAAGCACTTCCTGTCTGTAATCAACCACGGTGACTGCCGTTGGCCTCCGTTCACACTGTCAGCACCCCAGAATAAACACTGAGATGAAGAGCGAGGGGATGGAGGGAGGATCAGGAGGGAGAGAGAGTAAGAGATATATAGACAGAGACAAGCATGCACAGAAAGAGAGTGGGGGGAGAGAATGAGAGAAATAGAGGGCGAGAGAGAGTCAGAATGATGAATGCTGACTGTAACATTGTGTAACTTGAACAGATTATTCATTGTGCTATTAGTTTTCAGCAGCAGCTTACTGCTGCCAACCTACACATGAGAAGCATACTGGCAATGGCAGCTCGGTTTAGGGGTTTCAATAATGTATTATTGAGGGTTAGAGAACTCATAGTTGAGTAGCACAGTGGCTCTGAATCTTCAACCACTGCACACGTAAGACAAGACAACATTCCAAGGTACGGCTAATTATTGGTTCTCTAAAATGCTCTTTGAGACCATGTATGTACATCAGAATATGGTGATGTACTAATGGAAAATGATTTAGCTCAATTGAGTTTTAGAAAGATCATAATTAGTCTGTAATATTTTGTTTGACAATGGTTTTTGACAATTTGTCAAACCTTCGCTTTCTCTAAGGCACACCAGTGAGTTTTAATAGTTCAGAACCACAAATGTGCAGTGTAGGTAGAGATACAGTACATATACGTATGTGTTCTGTGTATACACACACTGACATGTAGACATTTACCAAAAGACTAGCAGTCTCTAAAGTGATGCTGCTATCCCACTGTAGGTCTCACGATTAATGGTCACTTTTTTTTGTTCTTTTTTTCCCCCACTTTTGCCAACAAGTGTCTAATTTCTCGTTAAACATGTCTTTCTGGTTCCAAATCATGTTGAAATAAAAACAATTCTACGATTTATGAGAGAGGAATCTGGTCAGTTCGGGGACAGGGGAGTGCTTGTTTTGTTTCACTCAGCATCCTGCGTATGTGCAAATTTAGAAACAGGTGATAACCTATTATGTCCACTGCTTGCCAACTCAGACGCACACTCTTCAACGCACAAGACCATTGAATGCTCTGCGTGGAACTACTGTAGCTCGCCTGGCGGCTCGCTCAGGCATGCCTGACAAGATAGATGGATAGATGGATAGATAGATTGTCGACACATGATGCCATGGGATGCTCTGCACACGCACTCTCTCAAGTTGCGGCTCGCTATAATATATATGTGTGTGTGTGTGTGTGTGTGTGTGTGTGTGTGTGTGTGTGTGTGTGTGTGTGTATGAACGGACGGACAGATAGAAAAATAGAATAGGGGTAGATACATTCTCAGGTATTTATTAGAAGTTGACAGCAGTTTTTATTACTGTTCTTTAGTTTTCAGCTCTCTCCTTCCATGTCCTGTCTCCCACTGCCTCTCTCCCACTCTCTCCTTTCTTCCCTCCTTTGTGTACTCCCCTTACTGTCTTTTCCAATTCTTTCTGCACTTTGAGAGGAAGACAGATTGTTTCAGGGAGTGTAAAGAGAGTACAGTAGCAGCTCCCTTAGTATAAACCCCTTTGACCATCCCGGCGCAGATCAACCCCCACCCCTGCACCCTCTGTCACTAAGATCCCAGCCTGAGTCGTTCATCTAAATGAGATAGGCCAGTGAAATCAACACCAAACAGTTCCCAAACGGACTCAGCTATCCTCAGTGGTCATATGTTCCCCATAGAATATTTAATAGAGAAACAGATAGAGTTGAGGGCAACATTTCTGAGAAGCAAAATTTGGTTCCAGGAAGTTAAAAAGAAAAATGAATCATTCAAGATGTGAAACAGTTAAAAGCTTCAATACATCTCAAGTTCAAGGCATGAAGCATATACTCACAGCAAATTATGCACAAAGTATATATTATATATGCTTAAAATATATCTATACAACGAAAACAAAACACTTCAAATCAACACAACAATTAGAAGTACCAAAAACAGCCCAGGAAAGTGGGGGAATGGGGTGGCTTCTCTGTGTGTTGCAGACGATCAGGTTGAGTTTCAGACCCCTCAACGTCACAACTTTTATAGATGCAACGCTTTGACCATGTCAAAAATATCCCTGGCTCCAGCCACAAGCCCTGCCCTAACATCCCACTGCAGCTGCCCGGCTTGAAACCTTCTGTCACGGGACCAACACAGCACACTGTGTGTGTGTGTGTGTGTGTGTGTGTGTGTGTGTGTGTGTGTGTGTGTGTGTGTGTGTGTGTGTGTGTGTGTGTGTGTGTGTGTGTGTGTGTGTGTGTGTGTGTGTGTGTGTGTGTGTGTGTGTGTGTGTGTGTGTGTGTGTGTGTGTGTGTGTGTGGAGGACTTTTCAAGACTCCCCCTAAACCTTTCTGCTTCTTGCTATAATGGGAAGGCCGAACAAAACATCATAACATTAGTCTCAATTGCTGCACAGTACAATCCTAAATATCAATTTAACTCCAAGAGTGTGAATTGTCCAGAAAGGGTCCAGAGTTAAATGAACACTCTGTGATTTGACTGTGGGCTCACTTCCCCTTTCTACATTACCAAGTCCCAGTCCTGTCTCTAGACTGCTCCATGTCTGGGCTGTCAAATAAGGCTGGAATGAAAAAAACGGTTTGCAGCCATGAAGCAAACATCTACCCTAAAACAGAAGTCATATCTTATTCCTTTGATCTGATGTTAAAATAACCTCAGGCTCATATGTATTACGTGGATTGGATGTTTCTTTTTTTACAAGACTGTCAAAGAGGGGCAGATAAACACACAAACAAAAGTGAATTTATATCGATACAGCCTCTGACACTACAGTATGTGACTGCTTGATGGTCATACAGTAATTTAGTATTTATAGTATTTATATTTATTTATTTCGAAAATTCACTGGAGGATAAGCCCCTTAAGATGCAGCATCTCGTTTTCGAGGGGGTCCTCAACAATATTACATTGCTGTCGGGGAAATCTTTCCTCAACAAGTGAACTTCTGAGGATTCACATTGATAACAATGTACTGTTGCAATTCCAGAGTGTATTGTACTTCATAGTCTGGAATCAACCCAGCATATAAGGGATCCATGTGAAACTTGGATCAACAAAAATGAAAAACTCTCAAATATGAGTTTTCAAATTGTTTTCACAGTTGTCATTATGCAAGTTCAGTTTTAGGGTGGACTTCCCCTGAAACAAACTAGTGAGCGCTGAGCAGCCAAAACAACCTCCTGCCGATGGTTTGCCTCTTGCCTCCGGTCCCCCAAGCCAGCTTCTAGACAGCAGCCCTGGGACCCACACAGCTCAAAGGGAGGGGCAGAGAAGCCCCTAGGCCCTCCCACCAGCTATAAGACCAGAGGCATACGGAAACACTCAGACACCAGGCACACGTGGAACTGAGCAAAGAGAGCAAGAGGGAGAGATAGACACTTAGACACAGAGAAAGAGAAAGTCACAGGCAGAAAATTGCCACTTGAAGCTACTAGACCTACAGTAGTATTTGTTGCATTTTGGATTGAGGCAAACAGACACAGAGAGAAAGAAAGGATACATAGAGGTATACAGAAAAGAGAATTAAACTGCCATTTCATTGTGCCAGTATGACTTTATCTTGCTTTCTTCCAAAGGATTAACTGAAGGAGCAACTGGTCGTTGGAATTTGAATTGTCTGAACCACGAGAGTCACGAAGGGATTTGAACCTGCAACCACCTGTGAAACAGTGAAACAGCAGCTTGTTGATGAACTTGACTACAATAGTTAGGGATCAGCTCAAAGCTTAACCACTGAGTGAGGAAAGGTATAAACAAAGCCCAAATCTGTATCGTAAGGGCATCATCGATCTACACTGACTCACCTAGTTCAAGAGATTCAGCTTAGCTAGAGAAGGCAGTATCTGCATTGGACATCTTGAGTCAGAGCTTCAGCAAGGTCCTATCACAAACAGTGAACATTAGCAGCAAATTTCCAAGATCAAGGGCTTCTCTTTGGAGGAAAGCCTGAAGACTTGCTGAGGCGATCTTGTCAGCAAAACATTGCGTTGGAAATGACGTTTGCCATGCTCCGCACGGCACCTCCTGCAGGGCGCTATCTGTACGGCGACATCGCCCTGCTCTCCGAAGACGACGAGGAGAACGGGAGCGAGGGGTCGGGCTCGGAGGAGCGCACCACCAACACCTCCTCCTCTCACTCCGCCGCCTTCCGTCTGTCCTCCTCCTCTCCGTCTGCCTTTCACATCAAGGTGAACAGGAAGAGGAAGCTGTGTGGAGGAGGAGGAGGTGGAGGTGGTGGTGGAGGAGGAGTAGGTGGCGGGCGGCTGGGGCCCCCATCATTGCCCCCCGGACTGATCGTTGGACCTAACGGGGAGATCCGTCAGCGGAACGCGGCCAATGCACGGGAGAGAGACCGCACCAACTCTGTCAACACAGCCTTCACCGCTCTGCGTACGCTCATCCCGACTGAGCCTGCTGACAGGTACAGAGCAGGATGTGATGGAGCAGCAACACGTTATCTTTTGTGATAGGCATTTAATCACTGTGTTGTTATGGAGTACACCTGTAGGCCTACTGATTATGAAAGGACCCTGGGTTCTTTTTTCACAAAGACTTATGTCTTAGAACTCAATTAAGGGATCAAACGTGATAGTTCTGCGGCCCATTTTGAGTTCAACTCCATATATTTGTTTATAGATGGTGCATAATATATTATATGTTATAATACATATATATGGTTATAAAATAATCCAGTACCTGAAGTTTGTGTTCTAAACATTCTAATTTGTGATGTCAGCCTTATAGGTTAAAATAAAGTTACAGTACATCTGTTTTGTTTGTATATAGAATATTATTTGGGAACACATAACTTCTTTATTTTCAATATTCTTCATACAGGTACATATAAATATGATTTTATTAAGTTGTCACTATATAACTTGAGTACTAAAGTAGATATTACAGTGTTGATTTAATTAGTTTTTTTGGGGTTATGGTCTAAACATCATTTTCTATCAATATCAACACTACTGATAATTTGTCAAAGGTGACGCCTTGGGATGAGAATGTGTAGATCAGTACATGTCATTTTGATACCAATAAATCTTGTTTCAATTTGATTAATAGGAAGCTGTCGAAGATTGAGACGTTACGATTGGCCAGCAGCTACATCAGTCATCTGGGAAATGTGTTGCTATTGGGCGAGGGGCTTCATGATGGACAGCCCTGTCATGCTCCCTCGCCACCATTCTTCCATGCACTGACTTCCTCCCCTACTCGAGGATCTGACCAATCAGCTCAACCCAAACACATCTGCACTTTCTGCCTCAGCAACCAGAGGAAAATGGTGAGTGAATGAAAGACATTGTAGATTGATAGACAGACAGACAAGACTGATACAGCACATAATACTGTCTTGATAAACCATTTCATAGAACTCCACAGCATAACGCTTTAATCAATAATGTACGTTAAGCCATCAAAGAAACGTCAGAGGAATATTATTTCTACAGACCATTTATACACAGTTGTGACATATTCAAGGATAGAATAGAAGGAATAGAATAGCATAGATGTGCTTGAAGCGGTAGCTGCCAATTAGACGGGCCATTATTCTGACATCCCAAAAGTCTGGGAAAAATAATTCTGGTTAGTGTGAGGTTAGGGTTAGAGTTAGGCTTAGGTTTAGGCTTAGTTATAATGCGTGCTGTCAGACCAATGGTATTTCGGAACAATGGGCCGTCGGCCATGGCACCCTTGAAGTCTGCTTTCCCTGAATTGACAGCCGTGTTGAACCTGAAGGACCATAAAAACATTGAAAGGGAACGCACCTGGGATGAGATAGCTTATTTCACCTTCAAATTTGCTAGAGGTAAAGATTCACCAAGCACCTGGATGAAACTGATCATAGAGCTGCATAGTGATGATTTTTGGGAAACTCTTCCATGGTGTCGGGGTGAGACTAGCATTTTAAAGCTGACCTCAGATCAGTGACTGCCTGTAAAACAGATTGGCCTTCAGGGACATTTAAAGGAGAAACTTCTTAAAGTCCTCTTTGAGGGTGAAGGACTGCATGTTATGGTACTATAGAGGGTTCGTTTTAGTGGGGGAGTTCGGAGTGAAGGGTTAGGGTTAGTTGAGCAGGTGGCCTGGAGGGTTTGTGTAACGTACAAGATATCATGGTGAATAGAAGTGTTTCTCTATGAGAGAGGGAAGGACTGACAGCTGACCTCAAAGCTCAAACTTTAGGAGTGCAACATACTATACGGTACAATAAATGCGCATTTAGTTGTTAGACAAACAAGCTTCAAAAATACTTATGTTGCATGAAAACGTTTAATCTTCAAATGTCTTTATTTTGAATTGAAAGTTTACTGAGTTTTATGACCCCGGGGCCTGTGAACCGCCATCCAAAACCGCAAGTGTAATTTCAAAAATTCATATGAGCCAGTCTCACTATGAGACTGATTTCACCGAATACTGTCCAGAGAAACACAGTCTTCATTCAACAGTAATAAAAAATCTGGCCTAGGAGTTGTGAATTCTAGCATCCTCAGAGGGAGTGAAACCAAGTTATCCAAACAGATCAATTCCTCTTTTCATTGACCAAGGTGTGGAATTTCATGTCAGAATGGCCTCAGTGTATTGGACATGGGTTCATATTCCCACAAATGCAGATGCAGCCACTGAACTAATGTTCATTTTTGACATACGCTGCTGCTGCACTACTGCTGCACTCGCTGAGGGAAACTGGTCAGAAAATCCTGCAATACTAATGCAGTACAGATGCAGGCAGGAGTCCTTCCAGGCTTGGATTGAGTTTCCTTGTGATCGAATACAACCGAAGAAGTAGATATTTTTTTAAATCAAAATGAGTTTCGACATACATAACGGCCATTCTTCTGAGAGATAATCCAGGATGAATGTGGTATCGTAGCAAATGAATTACAGTTGTATTTACATTTTCTGTTGATTGAACTGAACTTGATCTCAGCTACTTCAGCCCTCTACAATGACAACCACTGTACATGAGATGATAGAAAGGTGAGTTTTACTCTGCAGTAGGCCTATACCCCCCACCCACCCACCACAACCTAGTGGCTGCCCATTTAGCAGGATTTATGGGTGAGGAGCTGACATCTGGCAGACTCCCCCGTTACCCCAGCAGTGTGTGAAAACTAATACCCTCCTAGTGTCTAAACTCTGAGACCCCTTAGCTGGGGGATAACCAGAGTCTCCATAGTGCCCCCCCCCCCCACCTTCTCTCTTTCTCTCTCTGAATCTCCGAGTGTGAAAACTTAGACCTCCTTGGTGTCAAAACCCAGACACCCTCAGCTGGGGAGATAACCAGCGTGTTTCTACAGTGTGTTGAAACCCAGCTCTTTCTCCCCGGACCCCTGCAATACGCTCCTTTCATCAGCTCGCTTGCCCCCTCTTTCTCTCGTACTTTTCGCAGCTCTCTTGATCTTCCTGTGCGTCTCTTTCAGTCCTTTCCTCTAACTCCATTCGATCCAATCATTCTCTTCTCTATTGTTTTTCCTTTTAGTTTCTCGCCCTTTCTTGCCCCCCATCTCCTGTAATCCCCTCCTCATTCTGTCTGACTTTTCTCTCTCTCGCTATACCTCCCTCATCTTTCTGTCTGTCTTTTCTCTCCCTCTCTCTTTCCCTCCATCCCTCTTCTGTCTGTCTGTCTGTCTGTCTGTCTGTCTGTCTGTCTGTCTGTCTGCCCCCTCCTCTCTCCCCCAGCCCTGCCTCTCCTTCATTCTCTCTTTCTCGTCTAGCATGCTGTCTCTGAGTATAGATCAGTCTGGTGGAGGTCAAAGCTGTCAGTAAGAGCCGTGTAATACAATCTGCTGCTGTAGGCTCAATACTTCAGACCTGAAAATGCATACCTAGTGTAGCAGCCAAGGCCCGCCAAATAGGTAGGTATGTCACTGGAGACTTCTAAATTGATGGGATTTGGCTGTGGAACGACATATGGTCACGTTACAGATCTTATATGATTTCTGTGTTGCAATCTATCTATGTTATATGGCATTTGCCCTGTGTACTGTACTGTTTGACTTATACACTCAAATGAATGCAGTTCTTTTTCAAAACTTTCTTTAGCAATTCAAGAAAACAGATGAGCACTGTCGGGTAGAAACCTTATATCTCCATATTTTATCTTTTCATGTGTTTTAATAATGTATTGCCCTTTTATATTTTGTCGTATGATAGTGTTGCACAGAAGTAGCAAAAATAGGCTATTTACAAGCTCACGATGCATCTCAACAATGTTTGGACATTTTTTGTCTGTAATAACATGCATAAAATAGGTTAAAAGTGGTTAACTCTGTCTGTGTTTTTTTTTGTATAAATATTTAACCAATAAAAAGTATTAACAAGAGCTTGTGACTAAATAATAACTACATTAGATCCATTGGAACACAGGCTCTTTCCATTTCCTGAAAAACAATGGTTTTGGACATACTGTACAAGGTCTCTGCCTGACAGACGATATACTGTAACAGAAGGACATACACAACTAGACAAAGTTTTAGCATGGGGGGGGGGGGGGGGGGTTCGATGTGGGGGGAAAGCATAGGAATAAACTAAATATGGAACAGGAAATGAATACTGTATTATACAATTTTTCTAATTGAATAGTGATGACATTGCTGGGTGGCAGTGATGTAGGCTATGCATGATCACAAACATACAGTATATCATTACATTTGCGAGTATACTTGTAAAGCAGAGGGTGGAGTAACTGGGAGTGGGATCGGTGAGAATAGAAGTCAGGGATGGGTGGAGAAGAAATAATGATTTCACTGCATTTGCACGTTGTTCCCAACTGTTATTATGGTTACACCTTTCCATTGCGATAGCTGTTTATGGCATCATCAATAGTACCAGGTTAGGACATATTGATATAAAAATTATCTCTCCTTGCCAGTTTCTGAAAATGCCCTTTTACTCCAGAGGAACAGAATTTCCCTCAAGTGATCTTTTTCACTTGCTTGTGACTAGTTCCCAGTACAAACTCACAACGTGTCGCGTATTGTGAGCTTGTAGATAAGCTATTTTCGGCAAAGAGATTTGGTATGGAGGGAAAAAATTAGGGGACCAAGTATAGACCTTGTTGGACCCCAGTCAATGAAGTAAACAGAGTTTAAGTGGTCAATGGTGAGGTTATGGGTATACTATAATATCTAAATGTGTCTCAATACAAACATACGGGAGATCCAAGGAAGCGACAGAATCAGCAGATAAAGTATTGCCCTTTGGGCAAACCAAAAGGGGGAAGTAAGTTCACCCGGAGTTCAAATGGTTAAAAGTATGATCTAGTGAACTCAGCGAAAACCATTTAATTTTCCTCATAAAAGCGGTTATATTCTGTAGTATGCTGAAGTGGGCGTAAGGGCAGCATCAGTGCTGGTGATTACGGAGAGGAAACAATTGTAGAGGTAAAATGAGCCACTCTGTCCCAGGTGCTGTGCTTTGTATGTTTTCATGGTCATTGAGGTTCATCACAGCTGTCAAGATTGCTTAGACCAGCAGCCTCCATTACATTCTTTTCCAATGTGGAAAGAGGCAAAAGTGAGAAAAACGCATGTTCATTTCCTCTTACCGCTATGCTTGTGGACAGCATCACTCACGATGACAAAACAAACCAAAAGTATAAACCAAAAGGATTACCGTGACTGCTGCACAGATATTATATCATTTAACCATAATTCAGTCTAAGTGCTTGCAATATACAGATGACACGGTGGATGTACCATTAGATGAATATGACATCACAGAGTTGACACCCAGTACTGAGTGATCTTTAAAATTCCCAACCTGCTTAACATTTTTCATAAGGTGTACAGTGCAGCCATAGCGCACACAGGGTTGCCTGGAATGCATGTGGTAAGGAGAGGGACGACGATGATAGCTACATCTGTGAATGAAATGTACAGGACCGAGGACTGTGGATTGAGGTGTGCTTAGAGCT
>NC_139940.1:28614165-28626665 GCF_963454915.1 Gymnoscopelus microlampas | reverse complement strand
GGCTATGGGATCAGATATGTCGGTCCTGCCCAAATATGGAGTTCCTCTTGGCACCAGACTGGCCATATTGATGACATTAGTCTTGCACAAATATGGAGTTCCACCCTGTAAAAAAAGGGGAGAAAACGTTTTTAAACAGAGGTACTTAATGTAATCATAAAAAATATTATGGGTGTATTATCCACTAAATGACCCACACAGTCTTTCCGGAGAAGGGCTTTACAATAACACTCAAGCATCTCTTCACACTCACCTCAGTCAGTGGGAGGACTGACTCCATTCCCGTTCCAGTGATCTCACTCTCATCACGGACTGGTGCCATTCCAAACACCTACACATGCTGATGTCAGTCAAACAACTGATTCCAGACGTGCAGCAGTAGCTGACCGGAAGGCACACCGACCTCATAATCGGGACGTCCCCGGTTGATTCCGGCTGGAGACCTGCGCTGGTTGTCTCCCCCTCTCTGCCCTCAGTTTCCTGTCTGTCTAGTACTGTAACAGAGCAAAATAATAATAATATTGGCTAAAGCTACTAATTCCAGACACCTACACCTTGTTAAAGGGGAAATGTGAAACAGGTGCACTGCTGATGAGAGAATCGAGGAGTAGAGGATGAGGATTAGAGAGGGGAGGTGAATCGAACAGAGTAGGAGAGAGAACAAAGTGAGGAGTTTTTGAAGGGAGCAGAGAGGGTAGAATAAAACATAACTGAACTAATATACACATACTGTATGCTGTCAATACACCACAAAACTATGACATTTGTTGTGAGTTGTTTTTATACAAGACACAGGCCGTTTTATTATCGTATGCACAGTAAAACCACAGGTGTTTATTGCTATTTTATGTTAGTTTATTATTCTTACTTTGCCTTCATGCACACACCTAAGAATAACAAGATATCACTATAACTAGATAACAAGCACAGCAGCAGTCCAGATATAATGCACATTTCTGACTCCCAATAATTTCCATGAATCCACAAGAACAGTCAGTATAATGTATTACTTTATAGCTGGCTTAGTATAACTCAGTAGTCGTCAGTTAAACTGCTTGGTTGATGGACAAAGTCCTACTGCCGGTTTGCTATAAAGATCTGATATAGTGGACAGCCTGTGAGCTGAGTTAGCAGAGCAGAGGTGAGGAGGGAAAATATGATGTTATTTTCCTGGCCAGGCTAGAGAAACTGTCCTTTCCAGCTTGGAAATCAAGGCTATTCTCTTTTGATACCACAGATATCAAATCAGGTCAGCGTGTCATGCAATAGTATTGTACACTGGAATGAACTGTATGATGTCACTGTATTGATTCTAAAACAAACAAACAAATCTGCTGATTCATCGGGGTATCTGTGTGTGTGTGTGTGTGTGTGTGTGTGTGTGTGTGTGTGTGTGTGTGTGTGTGTGTGTGTGTGTGTGTGTGTGTGTGTGTGTGTGTGTGTGTGTGTGTGTGTGTGTGTGTGTGTGTGTGTGATATGCATATCTGTAAACATAGCTCCCTCTAAGTATCCATGTGTGCATATTGTAAACGCTAAGAATCATGAAGAATGCTTATTTGTGAATTAAAAAATCACTCTACTATGACTGCTATTATTATGTTAGACCATGACATGACATCATAACTCAGCTGGTAAGTTTCATTAATCAGATCTTTAGTCATCTTTGGGCACTGTTGGGCTCGTTAAAACCTATTAGCACTTTGGTCCCGTGGTGACAGCTGAAGTCCACCTGTGGCCCATGTTTAGTTCTGAAACACGGTTTAACCACTTGAGCTCTATTTAAGTGAACATAGATAATCTCCAAGCTCACTCACATGCAATTTTTGAAAAGTTTCCAAAAGTTTTGAAAAATGTTGCTCAAAATAGGGATGCCAGGTTAGAAGTGGTTAATAAACCAGGGCTTACAGGAACCATTTTGATGGCAACTGTAGAGCTTCTGTAATCAACCTGACTGCAGTATACAGTCAGAAAAACATTGTAATCCTCACCCTAACCTGTTTTTTTTTTCTCCAGATAATGAAAAATGGATATTCGGATTCAGATTCATACTAAGCCCATGCATTAAATTAAATGTACATTTCTTTTTCAGAACAAAGACAGAGACAGGAAGACAGCCATCAGAAGCTAACCACAGCACAGCACACTCCATCATCCACCATCATCCTCCATCACCCTCATCAACCTCCGTCACCGCCATCCCAGAGCAAATGGATACTCCACTCCAACATTTAGGACTTAGGGCTTTAAAGGATCTTTACAGTGCTTCTAAGAGACTTCTTCCTAACCGTTTTTAAAAGACTTTTACAGCACTTAAAAAAACTTTTCAATAACATTTAGCATACTTTTAAAAAAAAGAAGGAATTTCAGTGCTTTACAAGAACTTTTTTTTTCAAGTGTTTTCAAATGCAACTGAGGTGCTTTTCAAAACTTAAAGTGTTTTTTTTTTCAATGACACTTGAAGGACTTTCACATGCGTGTCAAGAACTTCAAGAACGTTTTAGCAGCACTTCAAGGACATTTTACAGTGCTGTTTAAAAACAGTTCAGCCTATACTAGTGTAAGGGTTACAGTACATGCTTGGACAACACATTAGACATATCTTTTATGAAAGACAAATTTGTATTCAAAAGCTATGTGTTGTTTAAGTGTAAACTAAAATATAAATGTATATTTATGTGATATAACATTATAGAATGGAAATTATGTTATTTAAACAGTCATATCACATTCCGGATGATTTATAAAAAGAATATTGGCTATTCTCACAGTTTAGGACAATGTTTTGGATTATTGCAATGAAGTTTTGAGTTTCTTTTGGTATTGGTATTTCTAATAATCATTTTTAAAAGTTTTCTTAATGTTAGAAATAACCAACGATGACCAATAAATGTTTGTGTATTATCTCAATGCATATTGATTAATTTGTTTGATGATTGTTTAACAGGAAAATGTAATAGGCTTGCACATTTTTCTAGTTCTGTAGCCCTTCAACCTGCATGGTAGTAATTACAGTATAGAGGTTCCTAATTGCACAGCAAACTAGGCTACAAACTTAAATGGACACTTTT
The DNA here is from genome assembly GCF_963454915.1 of Gymnoscopelus microlampas. Taxonomy (NCBI): domain Eukaryota; kingdom Metazoa; phylum Chordata; class Actinopteri; order Myctophiformes; family Myctophidae; genus Gymnoscopelus; species Gymnoscopelus microlampas. The sequence continues at coordinate 28,623,597 of NC_139940.1, read as the reverse complement.
ATGGGCAGTTGAGACAGCTTAAGACAAGTCAAGAAATACAGTATATGAATACATCTACAAATGACTAAAGACGCAGAGTTCAACACTCTCCTCTGACCTCCATTTTATTCTCATGAGCCTTTCCATATTCTGGAGGGAACATTTGGCCAAAATAGATCACATCTACAAGCTCACAACATATCGCAACACAACACATCGTGAGTTTGTATGTCGGCTATTTTCTGCGAATATATTTAGTGGAGAGCGAAAACAGGAGGGGGCCTAGTATAGAGCCCTTGGGAATAACGGTCTACTAAGTATAGGGTTTTTAAGGTTAAGCAAACTCTACATTCCCCTTGCTCACTGTACCATTTATCACTAATAGTGTGTATATCCACACCAACTGACACAGACCCACATATCGCCTATCCCCCCCCCCCCACCCCCCCCCTCTCTCTCTCTCTCTCTTGCAGCTTGTACAACTGTGTCGCAGTTTGTAACAGATTTTGAAAATCAGTTATTTGTACCGAGAGATGTGCTCTCTACGTCAAAGTACTGTATAGACAAGACAAGACCCCGAGTTTAGGTGGATGATCAGGAGAAGATTTCAGGAGCTTTTTTGCTCAGGAAGAGATGAGCGAGAAAGAAGAGGTGAAAAAAAAAGAAGCAACAGATTGCATCTGCAGGTACGGCTCCTTGGATGTCTGCCTGTGTCCCTTTGCTGTCCTCTTCTTTACCTTTCCACGTGCTCTGTCTCTCTTTTTCCTCCTCTCCTCCCTCTGCTCTTCCTCTCTTTTCCCTGGAGTGCCACTGGCCGGGGTCTGGCTGGTGATGGCTTTCCAGTGTGTGGAGCCACACATTACTCACATGCCCTCTCTCTTTCTTTTCCATCTTTTGACCTCCCTTTTCTCTCCATCTTTTCGCTCTATCTGTATCTATTCGCTCTCCAACCCTTTGTTTTTCTTCCGTATATATCTTTCGGTCTATCAGTCTATGTCTGTGTCTGTCTGTCTCTCTGTCCAAATATCTATAATATCTGTCCAAAATATCTTTAAATTTCTCGGCCACACACAAGCTGACGCATACTGTATACACACACACACACACGCGCGCGGGTACGCACGCACACGCACCCACACGTAAAGTATAAACGCTCTGACACATCACACACACCGCTCTCTCTCTTTCAGGTGCTGTTTTATGTCTTCCTCTGAGATCTCTGTCCAGTGCCTCCATGGAAAATGATCAGGACTCTTGCAATGCAGAATGCTGTTGTCTTCCCTTTGCAGCGTGGGATGGTCTTTATCCCTCATCGCCTGCTCTCCACCTTTTCCTGACTGTAAGCCATAAACTACAGTAAATATATATATATTTTCGACTGTTTATTTTATTTTTCCATTTGCTCTCCAATTTACTCGCCAATTCCCCACTACCGTATGGTCTTAGGGAGGGTGACTTCACACCTGACGGTAATGAGTTTCACCAGGAGGGATGTTCTTAACCAGTCGTCCTTGAGGGGGTTCCAGGTGGTCCCCAGCTAAATGATGGAGAGTTGGTAACCAAATGGACCCTTATAGATCTAGATAATTGTTATTTTGATCAATGTTTGCCTGTTATCTCTCCTATGGCACCAACATCAATACATAATGGAATTATGGACAAAATCGTATCCAACGTTTTGGGCCTGAGAGGCAAAATCTCATCAAATGGTGGTCTGTGGCTCAAATGCTGAATAAATAATGGACCTTGATATGAAAAGGGTTGAAAACCACTGCTCTACACTACACAGTGAAAATCCTCAATGTTCATTTCCTTTTCAAAGTGTAAAACCGGACCCTGTGTCTGTTTTAACCCTCCAGAATGGCTATTCCACTGTATTCATTCAGCGTTTGCTGAGGAGTCTGCTCTGTGTTGCAGGGTGTCATGATCTGTTGCAATTCCCTTGCGTTGGTGGCACACCTTTGTAAGAAATATAATTCCATGGTATATCAAAGTCCTGATTGCCCGGCAGTTTTTGCATCACAAACCCAGTGTTCTCATTAACCACATGAACCCCAGCTTCCTTATTCTGGGGAAATGTGTTGTAGAGGGAAAAATGCAATATATATATATAGGGTTGTGGTTAAATGGTAGACATGAATTATCTTCTAGGGGAAATATGTTTATAGAAGAATAGAATAGTTTCCATAATATATATTTCATAATAATATGTCAGGAAATAGGTCTAATTTAATGGAAGAGTTCCCCATTGCCACAATAGCTTCCGCTGGTCAGCTGACACCAGGGTTAAATGTTTAGAAATCCCCTCATATGTAAGGTAAAGATGCACTTACTTTGAAACAAAGGGTGGCGCTCAGGTGGCGCAGTGGTAAACTACCTGGCGACCTCTGCGGCAGGTTGTGGGTTCGAAACCATCGTGGTGCATCGGTCAAGCATCTATACCAGGGGTCTTCAGCAGGGGGTCCGGGACCCCTAAGGGGTCCTCAGAGTTACTACAGGGGTGTGATTGGATATTTCTTTTTACATTAACCACTTGAACCCTATTATTCCTATTCTGAAGAGAACTTCAGCCAAAAATAGCCGATCTAGCCGTAGATCTGCTGTTTTCGGCAAAGAGTTTTGGTGTTGAAATCTATCAAAATACAATTTTATACAGTATGTCGTGGGGGTCCGTCCCTGCTTCATCTCTCTTTCAGCTAGGGGGTCCTTGGGCTGAAAAACGTTGAAGACCCCTGATCTATACGAACAATATCGGCCCGTGTGCGGCGGAGGGAAGCCGGGCAGGGAGGGTGATATTTGTCACTGCAGGTACTCCTACGGGCTGGGGAGGCACCTGTCAGCAGCGAGTGTTGGGCGGGAAGAGTAGGACGAAGGCTCTACGTCCTCCCGGTGGGGGCTCCTCACTGGCAGTTGAGTCAGTAGGATACAACAGCAGTGACAACACACAAACGTGTGTGGGGAGGAATCAATTGCCACGACGACTAAATTGGGGAGAAAAAAGGGGTAAAAAGCACAAGAACAACAAAATTACATTCAGACAGAGAGAAAAGAACAGACATGCTCTTATCCTTTGGGGTATTTGTTTTTTGCACTTCTCTCTCCCTCTGCATTTACCCATCCTAACTATTAGATACAAAGATTTGAGAAGCACAGATCTCTTAATTTTATCGCAATGACCTTTGACACTGTTAACATGTTTACAGGTTTACTGGAGAGCTAATAATGTTTTAATTTTGTTCTGAAAATGTGACCAGTAAATGGTTATAACAGACTAAAATACAAATGAAACATGGCAACAACGTCTGTTTTTCAGTTACAGTGTAAATATCTGCTAAATGTATCGCAAAATTGACCAAAAACAACATAAATCTACAATACTGAGGTATCTTTCACTGCAAGGTGTTAAGATGCTTATGAATGAGAATAAAGTTCTAGCTGAAAATGAATACGTTTGTTCTTAGTCAATAGGACAAAGATAATCTTTTTTCTTTTTTTGTCTCTTTAGGGAAGCAGCAGCTTTCAAAAGCTCTGTGTGTCTAGCGTGTCCTAATGACTTCTGGTCCAGTTAGTCTGAGAGTCTGATCTTTCTAGCAGGCTGTCTGTCTCTGCAGCAGATAGAGGGGGGAAAGGAACTGGTTACTCCCACACAGAACAGATCGGGTTCCCCTTACGCCTACACATACACTCACTCACACATGCATACATTCACACACACGCACACAAGTATGCACGCACATAAAATGAATGTACACACAAACGCACACGTACTCGTACACATGGGTGAACTTGCGTATCCACAGACAGACAAACGAACGTATGCACGCACGCACGTACACACACACACACACACACACACACACACACACACACACACACATGGAAACACATGCACTCATGCGGTCGCACACACATGCACACTCGAGCTAAGCAGAAGGATCTGTGATATAGTTTAGCTGTCTAATGATCTCTGTATTTTACATTGATGAAAACAGATCAGCTGAGGGGGAGACTTCTGTGGCGTATTAAGGGGGGAGGTTTTGGATTAAGGTGAACCGGAGGTTGGAGGGTCGACTGGATCTCATTATCATTATAATGGTCTTTGACACTGATGCCCTCGCCGAAATCTGGCGTCATGTGACTACCGATAATTGAAAGGACATTGTCGAAGAATGGCTGCAGGTTTTTCCATGGCTTAAGTGGTAGCAATGCCAACTGGTGGGTGGGTTTTAGAGAGGATGAAAAATGAAGACTACAAATGCAGAAGATCATTAGGGATTAAAATGTAAAACTAGTACAGAACCCATTAAAAAGCTCTAAATAAATGCTACTATGTACTGGATATTATATGAATCTACTACTATACGAATAATTCTAGAACAGTCCATTTCAAAATAATAGGTCAACATGTGAATCAAATGATCTTCTCATTCACAGGAAACTAAAGATTGTAAGTGTTGTAGTGATTACCTCAACAATAACAAGACTAGCCTTGCAAGGATCTCATTCATTTACAGGGGATGATTTCTGCCAATTGAGACAACAGGAATATGGTATCCCTGATTCACAAGTTTGGTGATAATTGGTTGAGAGTTAACTGACCTTAAAAACTTTTGGGGAAAACCACACGCTGCATGCACGCACGCAGGCAGTATCATGTCAGTATCATACTGACATGACACATGTCAGTATCATATGTATCATATCATCATGGCGTGATGCTGACATGATACATATCAGTATTATACTGACATGATACTGACATGATACTGACCATGACTAACCATGATACTGACATGATACTGACATGATACTGACCATGAGTAACCATGATACTGACATGATACTGACATGACATGATGCTTTTTTTCTCTCCCGGAGAAGTAGACTAATGAAAAAAAACAATCAATGACATGTTTTTAAAATTATATAAGCAATACAACACACTCAAAATAAAGCTTACATTTTAATTGGGTGTGGGGACGGACCTGCATATTGTATAGGGGTCACTGGCCCAAAAAAGGTTGCAAAACACTGGGTTAGAGTGTCCACCCTGTGATTGGGAGGTCAGAGTTCAATCCCCGGGAGGGTCATACCAAAGACTATAAAAATGGCAATGCCCCCTGCTTGGCACTCAGCATCAAGGGTTAATGGATTGTCCCTGCAACATAATTGTACATCAAGCCGCCTCATGCTACAAAAACAGGAGATAGGCTCCTATAAGCTACATGGTTCGGTTCCCAAGGCAACTTACAATGCTACTTACTTACAGTAAGCCTATTACTTAAGAATGTATTCTTGTTTATTTTAAATTTTGCGAAATATTAAGTATAAGTACAAAATACTACTTCAGTCTACATTTCTGTTAATGTCATTATGTTGCTGAATACACACCATATTATAATACAGTATGTAATAAAAAAAATAGAAAACTTGGCATACAATTCTGTTACAAAAAATATGACACTGAACAAATGCCATACTATACTACTGTATGTCACAAAGAACAAGCCCTAAGCTGTCGCTGTTGCTAAGTTGCAAAAAAATCACATACTTTGTTGTTGCTTAACAATTGTGTACTATGTCACTGAAAGAAATGTCCTACCACGGTACAGGTATTGCTGAACAAATGTCAAGCTATAAAATCATATGTTCGTGTAGAGTTATACCATGCAATATAAATTATGTTGGTGAAAGATGCACTATGCAAAAAAATATATGGCATACTGTATTATACAGTACAATGACATACAGTACTACTGTATACTACAGGCCTATGCCATTGAAAAACAAAAGCTAGGGGGTCTCTAAAATGTTAAATGTTTGATCTTGCTGAAAATATGCCATACTATACTGTCAGTGAAAGAAAAATTCATAATATCCAAAAAATATGCTACAATATCCCAGGTAGCCAAAATGGTTTGGCCCAACCACAGCCCAAATCCAGTAATAAATATCTTAGTCCCATGTCTACATGCCAGACACGTGTTAAATGACGCACCATAATTGGCCCTAGTAAATTCGTCTAATTTGGAATGCCGGCACTAAGCCTACATTGCCAACATTGGGCCGCAATCACCCTGGAGCATCCTAACCTCACTCCATAGGCCATATTTCAGCCATCACCGACAGAACCGGCCCAGTATGCTAGACAGATGAAGGCTTTCAAATAATCCATAACTGCCAAGCATTTCGCCCGAACTGCCCATAGAATCGCCCATATCGTTGCAGTAGGGTGGAAACCAAAACCGTTACTTTTCAGGAAATGGAACGAAAACGTTCTGAAATAGCAGATCTACAAGCGGATAGCAGATCTTATAACGCGTTGCGATGCTATAAATATAAATTATGGGTAGGCTACCCGGTGGAGATATGCACCTTTTCTAGTTATTATATGTTTTCAAGAAAGACTCCATAGTTGTGGAAACAGCTTTGTCATTCACCACAATATGACAGCATGACATCAAACAGTACACATTTTATAACTGCCATTCCAAAGGCCATGACTCTAATCTAAAAGGTTTCATAATTGGTTGAATCTCATGCAAAGAAAACAAACAACACTCGACACGCAACCAAATCAGGTCCAGTTTACTCTAAGTATAGAGGGTTTAAGTGGTTAATTAAACATGCATAGGTAGCACTGCTTTGCTTGAAACATGGCCTGTTGTTGACATTGGATGAAATCCTGTCAGAATGATTCTGGCAGGTTTGTCTCCTGCTCTGTGGGGCCGTTGGCTCGTTTCCTCTCTCCCTGCTCACACCGTCTCAATAAAACATAGAAAGAACAAAGATATAAAACAAGGAAGAGAGGGTGAAATGTGCCTTTATCCCAGTACCTCTGGCAAGAGAGCATTAGTCTTACTGACTCAACTGGGACCTGAGCTACACACACACACACACACACACACACACACACACACACACACACACACACACACACACACACACACACACACACACACACACACACACACACACACACACACACACACACACACACACACACTCCACACATATTCATACTCACACACACACGACAGGAGGCTAAATGCTCCAAGTGGGAGCTCTGCTGCCGAGGGCCGGATGAAAGGAAACCCTAAAACTACAACGAGGGAAAGACAGGTGGCCAGTTTGGCAGCTTCACACACACACACACACACACACACACACACACACACACACACACACACACACACACACACACACACACACACACACACACACACACACACACACACACACACACACACACACACACACACACACACACACACACGCATGGACGCAAGCTACTTCCTGCTCAAACCCCCTGTTGTGCACACCTGCAAGAGTGCCAAAATCCTGGTCTCTCTCTCTCTTTCCCTCTCTCTTTGCGCTTTCTCTCTCTCTCTCTCCCTCCCCCCTCTCTCTCTCTCTCTCTCTCTCTCTCTCTCTCTCTCCATCTTCCCTCTGTTTGTCTCCGTTCATTTCTCCCCTTCCTCTCTCCTCATTTATGACTCTGGGTCCTATCTTTCTCTGTCTGTCTCTTGGCCTCCTCTCTCTCGCTCTGTCATTCTTTCTGCCCCCTCCTCAGTCTCGATGGCCCCTCTGTGTAAACATTCCTCTGGTTCGCTAGCAGCCCTGCTCACCTTTAATTGGTTGTTAAAAAGACATTTCCTCCTGATGAGGATACCACCATGGAAGCTCCCACAACACTGTACTATGTGTGTGTTGAGATCACTCACCAAATGAGTCTGTAAGCCCATGACATGTATCTGTTTCTAGGACCGGTGTGTGTGCGTGCATGCAAGTGTGTGCGCGTGTGTGTGTGTGTGTGTGTGTGTGTGTGTGTGTGTGTGTGTGTGTGTGCGTACGTGCAGGCGTGCGGGCATGCATACGGGCGTGCGTGCGTGTGTGTGTGTGTGTGCGTGAGTGTGTGCGTGCGTGCGTCCGTGCATGTGTGCGTCCGTGCGTGCGTGCGTGTGTGTGTGTGTGTGTGTGTGTGTGTGTGTGTGTGTGTGTGTGTGTGTGTGTGTGTGTGTGTGTGCGTGTAAGAACACAGTGTACATCACTCAAATGCTCATTAATCACATTCAGTGACCATTTATAAAAGCTAGTCCAACATGTTTCACAGATGAACAGGTAAGCAGCCAACCCATGACGGTAACTTGTAACAGCTAGATGCTCTCTATGACCGTTTGAATTCTCTTGTTATATTCCTTCTACGTGGAGATAAATATGATTCATGAGGATGATATGTACAGTATTAGTACTTTATATGGTGTTGTTATATAGTATCCATTTGTTTGGAGATGCTCTCTTGGCGCTTCAGTTCTCAAAGTCCAACAACAGCAAATCAATGTCTTTGAATCAGGCCTGGAATTTCATCATTTTAGGGGCAAGGCCACTTGACCTATGGGGTTGTCCATTTTTCCAAAAACATTTTTTTTCCCAAATTTTCAGCGTTTTCAATCACTGTTGCTTCTCCGTGTTAACGCGGAATAAAAAGTGAGAATGCAACGGCACTTTGCCGTTTTCTGTTCCGATCGTTACCGTGTAAACAGAATATGATACTCTGAGTTCAAAACTCACACTTAGAAGTCTATTGGTTTAAAAACAGATGAGGTTGTCTTTTACGTTTGTGACTGGCTCTAATCTTTCACTGAAGAGCACGCAATAGAACGAGTTGAGTGTAAACCACGGTGGTACAGTGGTAAGATGAATGCCTTCCAAAGCAGAAATTGTGCCTTCAAAACTCAGACTGAGAAGACCCTTGGTTTAAAAAAAAGTATGTTTCTTTTTTCCCTCAAGTATGTGCCTGACTAATCTTTAACTGAAGAGCTCACAATAGAACAAGCTGAGTATGAGCCAGCATGTTACAGTGGTTTTTGATTGATTGAATACTTTATTAGACAGAAATGCAAACAGCACGGGTCATACATCTTGGCTAAAAGGATAACACAAAAAAGTCCTGAGAACTTGTTTCCATTGTGTCCTATGTATTCAATTCATCAACATAGCAAAAAAAACACCAAAATACAACATCAGCAAATATAAAACACTATATGTACAGAGTAGAAAAAGGGGGGAAAGGGGGGGGGGGGTGTTGTAGGCAGTGAATGCCATCACCTTTCTATGGGAGAAGTGAGATTTACCAAGATACATGCCTTGCAGAGCAGAGGTTGTGAGTTAAAAACTCAGACTGAGAGGACTTTTGGTTCAAAAAAAGGACAATTTTCTTTTCTATGTTTGTGTTGAAACGCCCACTCACGCCGATACACACGCCGATACACACGCCGATACACACACTGATACACACACACGCACGCTACACACGCACACACACACGCAAGCACAGACACACACGCGCACACGCACACACACACACACACACACACACACACACACACACACACACACACACGCACACACAGACACACACGCAGCTGCTGCTGCTGCTGCAAGTGTTTCATC
>NC_139940.1:28601665-28609165 GCF_963454915.1 Gymnoscopelus microlampas | reverse complement strand
ATAACAACAATATGTTCCATATGAATCTCACTCTTCACCCCTGTCAACGTTTGGCTACAAATTTAAACTTGGCTGTGTATAAAACTAACTTATCTATACTTGAACTGGTGTTAGTCTGGAAGTGATAACAGAGAAACTTCACTGCATGCAGTGATGGAAAGTAACTATCAGTACATTTACTCAAGTACTGTACTTTTCACTTTACTTGAGTATGTACATTTTTCGATACTTTATACTTCTTCTCCACTACACCTCAGAGGAACAAATTGTACCTTTTACTCCACTACAATACCAGCTTTACAAGTTACTTCTAGATATACAGTATATTATTATTAGAAAACATGCATTAACCAATTAACCCCTATTTTAAACTTCATCTATTTTAAAATAGCTGATCTAGATCAGCTATTTTCGAAAAACTTCGATGCCAATACTTTTGCTATTTTACTCAAGTAACATGTTGGATATAGGTGTTTCACTTATAACAGCGTATTTTTATGTTGTCGTATTGCTACGTTTACTTCCAACGTTAATCCGAGCACTTCTTCTGATCTGAGTGGAAATTTTACTCTGAAAATAAAGGTACATTTTGTACGCTCTCAGCGTTAAGTTGACACCGCATTTTGTCAATTGGCTGTTCATTGTTCATCTTGCCACACGACATTGAGGCTAGAATTGTATATATGCCAAGCTGTTATTGTTCAAACATCAAAGCAAATAGAGTGACAGACAGTGCTATTAGAGTTCTATTTCCATAGCAGCAGACTAATTGACAGACTTCCTCAAAACCCAACTTGACTTTGTAATCTTCAGCCTGGCGTCCAAACAGATTCACTGTGTTTAAAGCATGCTGGCAAATATATCATCATTTTGTTCCTCTCCCACCAAAAAGACCACACCTGCAACAGATAAACGAGGGAAACTGATACTGTTTCTTACCCATGGTAGCCCTACTGCCAGCATAGCATTGTACTTGTGCAATGGAAAAACTTTGGGCCGGCTATTTTCTATAGAAGTAGGCTGTTCTCCTTTATAACTTTAAACATAAATGTCCTTGCTTTAATGTGAGTGAAACCTTAAGGTCCCAGACACAGAAAGACAATTCCTTGCTGCTCCCAAAATATTGGAGCGGCAGTGGTGTACATGACGTCTGTGATATACGGTCTCATACAGGAGCAAAAATATGGTTTTCATTTGATGATATTCCTGCTCTATCTCACACCCTACTGCTATATTACTCCTTGTCAAATACTGCTTATACAACAACGACCCATGAAATATGTCTGTATATTCCCCTATGCAGTGGTATTGACATGAAAGCTATAATAAAAAACATCTGGTAACAAAATACTGCATAGTTTATGCCTGTTGTTTTCTGCAAATGGTATGGAGATTATTTGTTATACACCTATTACATCAACATGTTTTTGTTGTTCTCTTTAATAAAGACAAACCATACTAAAATAGTTGGGTGCAATATTTCTGGTGCCCTTATTTCTTTGAAATTACTTCTAATTAAAATCTAACGGTGAAAATGCTAAAAGTCATTCCTATCACAGTACTGCCAAAGAAACCAGAATCTTCCATCCAAGTGCAAAAATATTTCTTTCAACATCTACACTAATTCAACATATCAACATGCATGCATGAACGCATGCATGCACACACACACACACACACACACACACACACACACACACACACACACACACACACACACACACACACACACACACACACACACACACACACACACACACACACACACACACACACACACACACACAGGGTAAAAAAAATAGGAAAACACTGAATGTACACAGATGGAGTTTAAAATCTCAAACCCACATTGTTGTCTTATGTGAAACTGATCAATGCATCCATAATTTTACTCAGCCATATATATAAGTTATGATACAGCCGTCTGCAGCAATAAGCCTGGTGAGACTCACATTACAGTATATAAGTCAGACATTTGCTGTCCCACCATGACTTTTCAAATAATCCATGCATCCGACCGATATATGCCCGCATACCGTATATAGGCATGTGGAGATCCAGTTGTCCAGGGCATGATGGGGACAGGGTTGCCAGATCTGCTTATTATAATTTCTTCGCAAGATTTTATTTGAAAATAGCCGATCTACAAGCTCACAACGTGTCGCATCGCAAGGACAGACAAATATATATCTCCATAGATGGGTATAAAAGGGACACAGGCAGACAGAAAGATATAGAGATCTCCATACTGTATGGAAAGGGATACAGACAGACAGACAGATAGACAGACAGACGGGTACAACAGGTACTCTGTAGGGTACAATGAGTATTGCATAACCGGTTGGGGCATGAATTCCCTATTTGCATCGTTCTCGACTTTATATATCGTTCTTGAGCAGGCCGGAGCCCACCGATCTAGTAACAGAAAATTATTAAATAAAGGCTAATTTATTGTGTGTTGATGCTTAAATTGTCCTCCAATTCTGGAAGGCCTAATTAGTGTAATTTTGTTTGATTAGCCTATCCACAAGTTTCTTAGGGCGTTGTGGGCATCACATCCTGTCGATTTAATCAGGTATCAGGGATCAAATCGACAGGAAGTGATGCCCACAATGCTCTAGCAAACTTGTGGATACACACATCTGAATTGAACCAACAGAGGGACATACTGTATACAATGGCTGCCAAAAAAGCGGGTGTAGATGGAATGTGTGACAACAGAGAGCAACTGAGAGCAACGGGTAGCATGAAAACGTCTGAAAGTCATTCATCTATAACCCAACAGGGGCTGTATTTCTGCTGTTTCTACACTGCTACTGCTATACCCCTTGTCAAAGTTTGGCTCATACAATATATTGTTGCAGTAACCTTGGCAGTATGTCGTAACTGTATAACATTATTCAGTATTGAGTTATGCCGGCAGCAGAATTATATCTTCTCTATCTGGATGTACATAGACAGACCTACGTCCACTCAAAAAATAAGTTCCAACAGCAACAAAAAGTGGTTGTTTAGGAATTTTGCTAATAATTTAACAAAATGTCAGTTTTCTTTTTCTTTTTTTTTTGTCCTTAAAGGACTCCTTTGTCAAAACTCTTTATAGAACATCTGTGTATTAACAATATATACAGAACAACTTTTCAGGAAATGGTCAAGGCCAACCTTTTTGGCCAAATCATAATGTTCTTCATAGCTTCATAGATTACCTTTATAGTTCAGGAACCTACAGTAGGCCTATATACTGTTGCAGTGTTTCTCAAAGTGGGGTCCGGAGACCTCCAGGGGTCCTTGAGGGGGTTCTAGGGGGTCCCCAGCAAAATCAGTTTAACCACTGTACCCGTATGCATTTAAAAAAATAGATCTATCTATTTTTAAACATTTTAACTACACAAATCTTATATTGGGGTCTCTGGCACAACAATCTTCTCAGATGGGGGTCTGTGGCCAAATACATATTATTAATTTTGAGGTCCTTGAAAATGTTTGAGAATGCTATATATAACCATTATTTTTAAGAATACAGAAGTATGGTTCTAATAAAGTGATATTGCTTCTGTATATTAAATGCCACTGCTATGTCAAAAGCACCCTTACACAGGAGGGACTGGGTTTCGCTGTAGCAAGTTAGCATATGTGTTTTTCTTGACATATGATTTCATCTCTTTTACAAGGTTTTTATTGTTTTTCTTCTTGTATGAAAATGTTATTTTAGTAGGTCATAAACCAATATAAGTATTGCACATGCACATATACATACACAGACAGACACAAATATCATACACGTGTTTACATCGTTGAAGCCGACAGGATGTGTCTGGGACGCTCAGAACTCCATTTCCCAGAAGGACCATGGGAAGTGGACCACAGACTCCTGCACAGCCTCAAATAGGGACCGTATAGGAGAAAAAGTGAGACTGACAGAGACTGAAAAAGTCCAGAGCCAGTTGGACATTCTGGAAGGAGGATCATTCCAGTTAAGATTTAACAGAACCTGGAGGAGAGATTATGCCATGCTAATTTGATATATGAGACTTAATAAGAAGTCATTATGATTTGTATATATACTGTACGCAAGTAGGTGGTTGAGTGTGGGGGTTGCACTTTTCATCTTGTTTTTCCATCAACGTGATTTTGTTTGGAAATATGAGAAAATATTGAAAATGGACGGTATTCATTTGATATTTTATACGTGTACTGAAGCCATCCTTGGCATGCACGTATGATGGTCATCCATCAAATGTTCAGACGCTTCCACGTTAGTTATGGAGTGATGGGAAAACTGGTCCCAATACTGTACATTATGAAATGTGTGCTTCTGCCACTTGTCTCTGCATGGCCCATAAACCAGCCCACTCCTGCACAGACAATGAGATTCCTTGTGAGAGAGGAAAGATGTTCAGAGAGAAAGAGAAAGCAAGAGAAAGGAGCTTGCCAACAGCAACAAAGACAGAGACAAAACAGTAGAGAGCTCCTAAAAGAAAAAAGAAAGAGAGAGAGAGAGAGGCTTTCAAACAGAGGAAAGAAAAAGATCTCTGACCCCTCCTGTGTGAGCCATTGATCAGTTCAGAAGTCTCTCTCAGCTTTTGATAGAAAAATAAATGCTAATCTTTTCATTTGCATAAATTAGATGCTGTGAGACAGAATCTGCACAATGACTTTTTTTTCCTTACAGAGAACATTTAACAAGGCAGTTCTGAGAGGGAGACGTAAAAGACTGGAAAAAACTTCAAGGGCTATCCTTATAAAATATTCCAGGTCTAAACTTTATTTGGAGCCAGAAATTCTCGTAAAACACCACCAATATATTTTTTTATTCTCACAAATTAATAGTTTTGGTCAAGGAGCTATTATATTTTTCTCATATTATTTAATTAATGGTACAGAATGAATATATACACATATTTTTTTTCTGTATATGTTCTATATCATCTCAGAATAACAGACAGTAACCATCCAGGATGACTTGAGTGTTCTTTCAAAATGGATACATCTTAAACATTTTCAGTGGAAAACTGCTTGATGCTTTGATGTGATTCAATAGCACAGATAAAGGGTCAGAAAGGTCTCACCCATAGCCGCCTTTTACTAGATGGTATGGTTTACAGTTTTAATAAGGTATGGTATTGGTAAGGTACATTTATTTATAAAGCACATTTCAAAACCAATGTTAAATTATGCTAAATTAAAACAATAACATCACCTTTAAATAGAGCAACAATAAAAAAAATAAATAAGTTACAAGCAGAGCAGCAAAACAGTACATAGAAATAAACAATATTACAAACAGCTTTTTAAAGGCATCGACTGACTCAGCATTTTTCAACGACAGTGGTAAGCCATTCCAGAGAGTAGGGGCTACCACTGCAAAAGCTCCATCACCTTTTGTTTTCATCCTCGTTGTAGGGAGAGTGCATGTTCACAGACAGAATACGATGTGGAAGCTCCTGCTAATTATTGATGCAATAAACTGCAATTACAGGGGTATATTATGGACTTTTAGGGGTATTTCATTATGCCCCCAACCTGTCCCACTACCAGCTCCTACCTAGCACTCCACCGTCAACCTACAGTAGGCCTACACCACATACAGTATAAAGTTAACAGTTACAGGTATGTACTGCATAATAGCTCAAACAAACTACGGCAAGCTATCCATTTCTCCATTTAAGGCCGGCTTTCATGTTGAAATATGAATTTGGAGCATATTTAGAGATGGAAACCCACCAGAAGTGGTAAAAATACCTCTGCCAGTCGGCCAGCCACGAGGTTCCATCACACACTCATTACCACACGACCTGAGGTTAGAAGGAGAGCAGAGAGGAGGGGATGTGGTGAGGAGAGTGAGACATGAAGCGTGTGTGTGTGTGTGTGTGCGTGTGTGCGTGTGTGTGTGTGTGTGTGTGTGTGTGTGTGTGTGTGTGTGTGTGTGTGTGTGTGTGTGTGCGTGTGTGCGTGTGCGTGTGTGTGTGTGTGTGTGCGTGTGTGTGTGTGCGTGTGTGTGTGTGTGTGTGTGCGCATGCATGCATGTGTATGTGCCTGTGTGCGTGCGTGTTTGTGTGTCTACAGGATTAGATAGTGAAGGGAGAGACAGAGAGGGATAGAAGGTTTTGGGGTTTTAGGGAGAGAGGGGGGAAAGCAGAAGGAAGCAGGTAAGGAATGAAAAAAGAGATGGGGTAAAGTGTGTGTGTGCGTACATGTGTGCGCGCGTGTGCGCTCACGCGTGTGTGCATGTATGCGTGTGTCTGCGTGTGTGCCGAATTAGGGATGGTTGTGGTCAGCTACATTAGTATTATATGATATTTCTATGAGGCTCCTCTGGTTTGGTGGTATTTTTCAATGACAGCACACTGCAGCCTTCTTGCATTATTGAAATCTTACATCACATCATTTCCAAGGAATTTGCAGTTTGTTCAGTTGGACAAATATTTCCAACAGAACAGCTTTTTTCCAGCAAATTTCTTTATCCCGTCTCTCCCCTTCAGCTACACAGCAAAATCTAGTGTGTTCATTTGAAACTCTTATGGTCCATCTTTACACATAGAATTTGACTGTGTATAGGGCCTACTTCTGAGATGGGATTAAGTAAGTAAGTAAATTAAGCTTAATGCTTATTGATTTATACTCGTATGACGGTGTCACACAACGATAATAGAGCTCACCACGTGTTGCATCGGCTACTGGTTCCATTTGTACGCTGTCAGAGTTATGGGGGTCGTTGAAATTAAAATGTGGAGTTGGCGAAAGGGCCTTTCTGTGTGGAGTTCTGTGTTCTCCCCATGTCCCCTAGGGTAGGTAGTAGGTACCCTCACAAAAAACATGCAGTAATCCTGGTCTCTATACTGCCTCCCCCTGGTCAGCCGGGGCGCCTGATGGAGGGGAAAGGAACTGGTTGGAATAACGTGTTCCTTCCACGGGCTACGTCCTACCGGGGAAACTCCCCCCTACAGGTGATAAGAAGCGGTCTGCTAACTCCTCATGCATTGAAGGAAGCATGAGCTCAGTTCGGGGCTCTCCCCACGCTGGCAGAGGGATAGTATCACCCAGGATTACAGCTTAGGCAATTGGCACTGGGTGAAAAAATGGGTTACAAACATCGTGGGATAAAAATGTTTTGGGGAAAAAAAAAGGTTTGATAACCACTACCACTAAATCCTTCTCTTTCTGGTTCTCCCGCTCATATTAGCTTTCCACTGACATGGTATCATGTATTGATATTAAAACTTTTGAGAACCACTGTTTCATATCCTTCTCTTTCTGGTTCTCCCACTCTGTTCTCCTGCTCTTTCTCTTCCTTACACCCGCTTGCATAATTACCCCCCTCCCTCCTTACCCGTCTTCTCATCTCCTGTCCTGTGCCGTCCCCTCCATCCTCTCCTCTTCTCCACTACCCTGGCTGCACTCCATGCTCCTTCCTCTCCTGATTTATTCCCGTCTTTCTCTCTCTCTCTCCATCCGTCCGTCTGTTTGTCTGCTGTTTCTTGGTCCAGCTGCTGTGTCCCT